>NC_043714.1:70694059-70759451 GCF_006229205.1 Suricata suricatta | reverse complement strand
CTACCACCCCCTTCCCTTTACCGGATTGGTTTGGATGGAAGGGTGTCGCTTGACCACGGCGCAAAAAAAGTGACGGCTGAGAGAGGAAGGGAATACTTCCCAACGTTCTGACATTTTCTCTGAAGTCCCTTAAATGCCAGCCTCTAAAAGTTCAGGGTATAAGGTTTAAGAAACTCACTTTCACAATTTTAACGGACTGTTTTGTTACTACTGCATACATAAGAGAGGGTGCCAGTTTCCTGGGTGCAAAGATGACGTCTCAAACCGAACACCCTGACCCAGGGGACCCTCTAGCTCCCCAGTTCACAGAGCTCTTTCAGAGGAATTCTGCTAAAGGTAAATAAGGAAGGAAGGAAAGAAGGGAAGGAGAGAAAGAGGAGACAAATGCTTAGGGTAAAAGAAAAGCCAAGAGAGAGATCTGCAAGAGGCATCTCCAGGTCCAGGGACTCCAGGGACATCATTGGGCGCCATGTTTCCAACAGCATTTTGCTATTTCCCTGTGTGTTAGTGAGTTAGTGTCAGCCTCGGCTGGGCTCTCTGCCGTGGTAGCAGAAACGATGCCTTTTGCACATCCCACATTTCTATTTTTATAGCCCAGGATTTCTTTCTCAGCATCTGTACGTTGTTTTATGTAGAAAAGTTCTGATTAGCCCTGCTGGGTCCCTTGCTGGTTCCAGGGGCGTGGTTTTGCCCTGCACCTTGACCTTGTTCCTTTCTCTCTGCTGAGCAAGGCAGGAACTGGGGACCGACAGCCAAACGGGCCGGCGCAGATCAGTTTTGCTGGGGAAATAGGAGTCTAGACGGAGACAATAGATGGTGCCTCATCTCTCCAGTGGGGAAAGCATGTTTACATTTTTAACCTGAGTTTGACCTGAGGTTTGTCCAGCAGGAGAGTGGAAAGAGACAGTGGCCTCTCTTTTGGCCTGATCTCAGAACAGCATTTCCGTTCATTTCTGGGGGTTCAGTGAGGGGTAGAAGGAGCTGCATGAGCATGAGCATGGGCCTCACGGTTGCCTTTCCTGCTGTGGTTTTGGCTCCCAAAGCCTGGGACCTCATGGCTGAAACCTGCCAATGGCTAACCCTCTCCAGCTGGCAACCCAGACATCTCCGCAGACCACAGCAAAGCTGCTTGGTGCCCTCTGCTGGAGTACAGGGACCCCTCCCCCACGCCCCCACCCTACCCCCGTGTTGTGCACCCCACCTCCGCCCCCAACCCGAAAGCACAGATGCTTTGAGCTTCCGGTGTCTCGGAGTCCTGGGGCAATAGCTCCTCACCCTTAACTCAGGCCAGAAGGCTGGGGGTCCCCTGACCATCTTGGTGACAGACCTCAACTGAGCTCCAGTCACTGTTCCTCTCCAACCCAGGACCTTTGTCCTAGGACCAAAGTATATATTTACAGTTTCTTGTTCCTTCAGGACAAGCGTTGGCTCAGTTACTCCTCACATTCACGGACACGTAGATCCTGTGAGGACCCTCTGCTGGGCCCACCTTTCACTCTCTGATCAAATTCGATTATAAGATGAATGAATACTTTCCAGACTTCAGCTCCACAGGAAACCGTTGCCTGCGGTCAAATTTAAGTCCAGGGAATTACTTGGTGGAGACTCCCTCTCTCTTCTGGATCCTAGAACATGGTCCAAAGTCAACAGTGATGTCAGTTCGCTGTAACCAGCCGTGATGAAGTCAGCACCAGCCAACTCTGCCATGCCTCAGATGTGCTTCCAAATTTAAAGTTGTGAGTAGGAGCTGCTTCTTTTTTACGCATACTTTTTCCCGGTTTTATTTATTTATTTTTAAATCCACATGCTTAGTGCCAAAAATATGGAAAATGCACATTTATCAAGAAGACAGTGAGCGCACCCCAAACCTTTACAGTTAACTGCTGTTATCAGTAACTGCTCTGACTTGGAAAATAAGCAAATTTCTGGGCAGGAAGTTAAAAGGAAATGTGAGCCCAGGCATGAGGTGATCAGTTTCCACTTACTTCATTATGATTTTCTGCCTGCCTTTCAAAAGTTTGCCTCCAGGAAAGCCTCCTTTTGAAAGTGAAGCCACGTGCTTCCTGGTTCGTGTCCAGGGGCAGAGAGAGGAGAAACCTACTCGCAGCTGTAGCCAACGGTCTTCTACAGTTGGGGTGGGTCAATTAGGTTCTGGTAAGAAAGAGGAGGTAAAGGGACACGGCTCAGGACACCACGCTCGTTTTGCAGGAGGCTTCTGAGTTTTGAAGGACAGCCTGGGCAAAGGGGGCAGGTACATTCTGGGGACTTATTAAGTAGTAGAAGCGATTGTCAGCATGTACCTTGTATCTGAATTATTACAGCGGCAGGACTCACTAATATAAGTGTTTCTGGTCCTCATCCCGCCACTCGATGTTCTTCTTAATTAAAGGCAAGCGCTTGCCAGATTAGTTATGAGGAATTGTTAATGTCAAGTAAGAAGAGCAGATAAAGAAAATCCCAACATGAGAGATGAGAGGCTGGGAGAGAGGTCTCAGCCAAAGAGGCTAAGCCCATTTCTACAGCAAAGAGCGTGGGATAAAGAGAAGAGGGAAAAGGAAAAGCTCATGGTCTGGAAGTTTATAGAAGATGTCAGGGATAGAAGGGTGCTTGGGTGGCTAAGCATCTGACTCAGTTTTGGCTCAGGTCATGATCTCACGGTCATGAGGTGGAGCCTTACATCAGGCTCCATGATGAGCATGATTGGGATTCTCTCTCTCTCACTCTCGTTCTCTTTCTCTCTCCCCTTCACCCCTCTCTTTATTTCAGTACAAATAAATAAACATTTAAAAATAGAAGAGGTTGGGGAGAGAGGGGCATGGGAGAGATTCTGGGGCAGGTACAAAATCTGAATGAACAGGTTCAAGGAAGAAGATTTGTGCAAGGCTCGTGTGCATTGCAAACCAGAGCCCTGCCAACATTCCTTGGGAAACACAAGAAATCTTTGGAATTGCTTTGGAGGATGGCTTTGCGTGGCTGAAATGGGCTTCTCTGGCCATGCCTTTTTACAGGGGCTGGACCACATGTGATTCCGATTATGTCGGGTTACAGTGGAATTTATACAGTCTCTGATTTCCACATAATTGCAGGTCCTGGGAAGTAACAGGCAACTTTGTCTAATTAATGATGTTTGGTGTAGTGTCTGTCTTCATGTAGACATTTGGCCAGTCAGTGCTGAATGAATTAGTAAAGATGAAGAGAAAGGATGGGTATATTCCAAATACCCTCTGCACAAAGCTGGGGGGAAGAAAGCTCAGAGAGGTCAAGAGTCTTATCTAAGGTTACAATTTATGAGTGGGGCAGCAAGGGGTCAAATCAAGTCTGTGTGACTAAGGGTCACGCTCTTTGTATTACTCTACATGGAGGAAGGAAACCGGAGTCCTGAATGGGGATGGGGGGTGTTAATTATAGGTCAATGACCTTTTCTTGTTATATATAAAGTCTCCCCAGGGCCTGTTGGAGTGCTTGGGATCTAACACTACTGCTCCTATTGCTACATCTGTTACTACCAGGAAGGGCCACCAGACGTGATGTCTCCAGTACCTACAAAGACATGCATTATATTGAGGAATAGGTGATCTTTTTTTTTAATTTTTAACATTTTTATTTGTTATTGAGAGACAGAGAGAGACAGAGCATTAGTGTGGAAGGGGCAGAGAGAGGGGGAGACACAGAATCTGAAGGTGGCTCCAGGCTCTGAGCTGTCAGCACAGAGCCCAATGTGGAGCTTGAACTCAAAAACCACAAGATCATGTCCTGAACCGAAGATGGACACTTAACCAACTGAGCCACCCAGGGGCCCTCAAGTGGTCTTCTATAGGCCTTAGAGCACCTGACTTGGAGTCAGACATGAGTTCAAATGCCGACTCTGCCATTACTCACCATGTAGCAAGGTCTGAGCATCCTTTGCAAATATGCAGAGTAGGACTAATTGGTAAATCCCTACATCCCTGCCTTACTGTAAGCCTCAAAGGAGATAATGGTTGTAGAAGTTTTTCCTTTAATTGCTACTGTAACAAGGATTTCTTGGGATGATGTGTTTATTGGAAAGATGCAGACAGTGGTGATGGTTATTTAGAAACTACACAGTGCACACTTGTTGATTGAATTAGCAATGACCCCACACGTGAGAAACTCCCTCCATCCAGGGACCCAGATGTAGAAGTAAATTTCACAGTATCTTCGGGTCAGGGCTATGGGGGAGGTTGGGATGAGGAGCTGAGTGTGCCAGGATATCCCTGCCTGGTCTCCCCAAGAGCCCACCAGGAAGCGGGGGCTTCCTGCCAAAGAGCTATCCCATCTGCCTGCCTTCTTGACAGCCAGACTCTACCCTATCAGTCAGTGAATGGCATGTGTGTATCTGTTCAATTACAGAGCAGCTTAGTGTTTGAAAATGAAAGAAAATGTGTCATTCTAGGCTCTTGTCAGTCAGGAAGCTTCTGGATTACCGGGATCCCTGAGGGCCCACCCAGCCACAGCCCTGGCCCCACAGGCAGCCTTCCCACACTGTGTGGGTGCTGGGAGAGAGACAGAGTCAGGAGGCCAAGCTTGTTTCTCTTCCTCCCTGGTTCTCGGCTAAAAGTTGCCTCCTGGGGGAGGGGGCGGTTGGGAGGCGGGGAACCTCCCAGTACTTCACTATGTGGATGGCCCATCTCTCACACTATAACATGGGCTTCCTTCCTAATGTACTTTCTCATTGTAGTGACTTGTTAATGTGTGCCTGCTTGTCTGTGGTTGGTCTCTTTCTGTGCTGGAGAAAGCTCCATGACAAAAAAATAGGTCCCTTTCTTTCACTAAGGCATCCTTTCCAGCCTGGTTGGCATACAGTAGGTACTTAATAAATAGTGATGAATAAGGGGGATCTAGCAACCCCATTCCTAACTGCTCATCCGATTCTGGGATCCCAGCTACAAAACCAGGACAAATAGCCACATATCTCCTCTCGAACAAAGCTGAACAGATACATTCTGGGAAGCAGCTGCTGGGTGCGGCTCTGTTTCTGAAGCGTTTGGCAGAAACAGACCTGTCCTGGATATTTCGGGACTTGAGTTCCAGTCCAGTTGTGTTCATGGCATTGAACTGAACAACGCACTTACTTCTTGGGATTTGAGTCTGTCCTGCTCAACCAGATGAAGCTGGATTAGGTAGCACTTACTATCTGGGCTTTTAAGCTCCACCTCATTTCCTTCTTTTCCATGCCCTGTTTCTGTTTCTGCTCACTTGTTGACGGGGCCAAGGCTGAAATTTTGCATCTGCCCTCCCCTAGTCATTGAATGGCAGTATGGTTGCCTAGGAAGAGTTGTGAACTAAGCAGTTAGACAAAACTGGAGTCAGGCCCAAGCTGAGAGAGCTGCACAAGGCTGTTAAACACACACACCGTCGGCTCCATCATGTGCAGATGGAGGTCATGACACCACAGCATGTGGCATCTGGCACCGGGGACCTATTCAACAGGTCACTGTCATAATCAGTATTTTACCAGCGAGAATATTTTGGATTTCATGGCCTTGATGTAACATGTAGAATTTAGATTCATCAAGGATCCATGGATAATTATTCATTCAGCTCACACTTAACTGGTATTTATTGATTAACAGATGTGTGTGCTGGGATGTTCCTACATAGGATGCTATATAATCCTTAACTGTCTCTATTTCAGAGATCACACATTGAATCCCAAAGAGGTTGCTCATCTTGCCTCAGGTCACACAAAAAGTAAGATAAATAATAGTTACCACGTTCTGATGGCTTGTTATAAGTCAAGGATTGCACTTTGCTTATGTTTTATCACTTAATCCCTACAACAACCCAGAATGGCATGTGTTTTTATCCCCATTTTACAGATAATAAAACTGACGCTCAGAGAGTTCCAGGAAGTTGCAGGTTAGCATAGCTGATAAGTGGCCAACCAGACACTGGACTCCTATTTCAACTGACTTCAAAATATCCCTGAACTAGAACTAAAAATTCCTACTTCTGGCTCCAAATTGCCATTTGCTGTGTTAGGTTGGGCCAGTTCCCTCTTCAGAAAGGATGCACGCCTCCTGAAGGGTTGGCATCGTCAAACAGGAGGTCAAGGTAGAAGGTACATCATAACCTGTGAAGTGATGTGCTCAAGGATGGCATTCTCAGTGCCAGTGGTAAAGGCTTAACAGTAGGGACCAGTGCTGTGGCCTTTCGTGGGGGCAGGGTAGCAGTGAGCATGGCAGTTGTCAACAGAGTTATCATGGGACCAGTGGTGGATATATATTAAGAGCTGAAGGATGGCTAGTGTTGTAAACACCAAATTAGGGCAACCCTAACATCACCTCCAGCTCCTTCACGTTGGCCTTTCTTTCCATGGTGGCCATGGCCACCATCTAATGGGATGTAAGGAGAAGTCCCTAGGTGGCACTCTTCAAAAGAGACTCGCCAGCATTTGCTCCTGCACCTTTCCTTCTCCTTTCTGCCTGAGATGTAGACACAGGCCTGGAGATACTGCCACCTTCATGTGACCATGAGGGAGCTGATAGGGGCTCATTCTTAATGGCTGCCACCACAGCAGAGTTCCATGTGAGACAAAGAAATCCTTAGGTGGTTAAACTCTTGTTACTTGAATTGTCTTTTATTTGGCACTAAAAGCATTCCCAACCGACACAGGAGAGGATCACATAGGTAGGGACACAAACGGTGGTACAGGGGAGGGGGGATGCATTAGAGAAAGGAGCTAAGGAAGCCATCTTGCATTGAGCCAAGAGGCATGAATGAGTGGGCTCCAGAGAGAGGGGTGGCTTCTCACCCCAGATGGGGTCCCAAGCTCTGCATCTCAGTCCATGGATTCCTCCAGCCCCTGATCATTAGCAAGGGATTACAGAGACTGGGCCTGGCCCCGAGTGGGCACTCATTCACTCATTCAGAAGACAGGTCTCGAGGGTGATGGTCTTCCAAACACACTGCTAAGTGCTCCTCATGCCTCACTTAATCCCCCCCCAATAGTTCTGAAAGATGGATGCTGTGCTATCCTGTCCCCATTTAAGAATGGGAAAACCAAGGCACAAAAAGGTGCACACCATGTCCAAAGTGGCTGACCTAAGACCCAAACTCAGGTCTTCCCAGCTCCCAGTGGACTTTAAGTCCTCAGCCATATCTCAAATCAAATGTCTCCCCCTCCCTGAAATCAGATTGGGCCCACCTCCACACAGAATTGTTCAGGCTCTTTTTGTGGTCCCACATACTCACCTCTCTACATGGACTCAACATGTAATAGTTCTATTGGTTTCTCCAGGACTGTGGGCACCTTCCCAACCAGGGACCAGACTGCATCCAACCTCATACCCCAGTGCCTAAGATGCTGTCTTCAGACAGCATGAATTCTGGTTGGGAGAAAAACGAGTGAATTAATTAAACAGAGGTTAGTTTGGGCACAGCCAACCAGAAGGCGCTGATTTTGAGCAGGACAGGGACGGAAACATGCCAAGCTCTTGTCACAGGAAACAAGAATGAGGTGATTCTGAACCTTCTAAATGATTAGCAGCTTTTCAGCTTTTTGCACTTTTCATTAAATAAATTTTAATATCAATAAACTCTTCATGCATGTTGCATCTTTGTCTTATACCTCAAACATATCCTAAGACTTCTAGGTGTGGCAAAATTAAGAAGCCAACTTTCAGCGTGGCTCACGAGTGTGTTGTCAAATCTGGAACACGGCTTGTCCCTTTTTGTGAGTGGTGTGCCAAGAGAAAACAATAACAATCATGTCCTGAAGCAGATGAGGACTGTAGATCTTATTAATAGCCAAGATAAATTGTAGACGCTCTCCATGCTGGATTGATAATCATTTGTCAAACTTTGTTACCAAAATCTTAAAAAGCTGATGTGAGTCACGAGGAGCTATTTTCATATGATTTGTCACCTTGATCTGAATGGGAAATGAATTACTAAATATAAAATGCCATTTTGCTGTGATTCAGAGCTCTTTCAAGCTGACAGACATCGTAAGGGGATGCAGTGTTCTCTCTCTTTCTAAAAGAATGAAGTCAAGGGGCCTGCTTCATAGTATCTTATCAACCTGAACAGAGATGAGAGAGAGAATGCCTGCAAGGCGAGCATGAGGAAGAGGTTTGTCTTTTCTGCTTTCGGACAGAGTTCACGTAGGGAAAAGAGGCTGTCATCCATGTGCTCTGTTTCTAGGAAAGTGACAGCTGAAAAATGTGATTATCCTCACCTTAGGGTGCTACAACTCGATTTGTTTCCTACTCACAATGCATGTAAATGATTACACTTGAAAATTAGAATATATTAGAGCCCCTCCCCATCCTCAAGTCCTGCTACATAATTGTAGCCTATACAGATTGCTTCTATTTACCTAAGCATTTCTGATTGAGTTTATGCAAATGTCAAGGCATTCCTCAAGGTATCTTAGGAAGAAAGACAGAATCGTTAAGCGGTGGGGCTCAAATGGTGTTACACAGTCAGTTAGAAATTAAAGCTTAGGGGGTTTTTTTCATTTGTTTTTTTTGTGGGGGGACAGAGGGAGAGGGAGAATCTTAAGCAGGATCGAGCTCAGTGCAGAGCCTGATATGAGGCTCAGTCCCACGACCCTGGGATCACGACGTGAGCTGAGATCAAGAGTCAGACGGTCACGGACTGAGCTACCCAGGTGCTCCACGGAAGCTTAGTTCTTGGTGTGTGTGATCCCTGAGTGAGCAGAATATGAAAGCATCTTGCCAAGACTTTGAGAGAGGTACAATCTGAAGAGTGTCTAGTGATAGAGGAGTTTCTCACGAGACATTTACAACCCAGTGGATTTGATATTGCACAGTGCCATGGCCACCAGCCCAGGTTCTGGTGTAGACAAATCCATGTGAGAATTCTGGCTCTGTTATGACAACTGGAGTGGCACTTAACTACTGCAGGCCTGGAGTGTGTGTGTGTGTGTGTTCATATGTGTGCCTGTGTGCACGTGTGTGCATTCATGCATGTGTGTTTGTACCTGCATGTGCATGTGTGTGTGTACCTGCACGTGCATGTGTGTTTCATTTGGAAAATGAACATAAAGAAGTGTTTTCCATGTAGGGTTATCTTAAGTATTGAGTGATACCACTGATGTCATTTAATACTTAATGGTTCCAGGTAATGTTCATGAAACACAAAAATGCAGTCAACAGGTTAACTATTTGGTCAGTAATGCAAGATGCAAATTATTGGACGTAACACAGCTTTTCATTGGTAAATGCTAAAATAATATCTCTGATGATGTCAGAATTTGACTCATGACCTTGCCCCTCCAGCCCAACTTTACATGTTTTCTTCACCACAAATTCTCCCACTCTGAGAGTTTCAGGAACCCAGTCTGGAGTGGGGTGGATGGTGGAATGAACCCTAAAGAGTTCATGGCTTCCAAGTTCATATATTTAATCCCTGTGCCTCTTGCAGCGGGATCTTCATCTCTGAGCATCCTTTCTCCTGGACTCATGTTTCTCTGATCATCCACTAAAGGTTGGTGATTCACAGGATCCCGTTCTTAGCCCTCTTCTTACCCGTACTCTCTCTCTAGATGATGAATCTTGTTTTGTGAGTCTGATTACAAGTATGCCAATTCAGGCCAAGTGTGATTCTCTTGCTTGACCTCAGTCCTTAACTTAGAGCCCTTCATTGACCCACCTCTCTGTTGGGCTTCTCAGACCAAATCCTCCATGAGCACCTGACACTCTATGTGTGCCTGTGACTCTTCATTCCTTCATTTCCAACACCTCTCCCACTGCTGTCCAACTCAGGTGGCATCTAAGTAGAAAAATATCAGGGAGTCACCTGTGACCACTTCTCTCCTTCACCCTCCACATCCAACCAGTTAGAAAGTCCAACCAGTCATTCCCCCTAAATGCTGGTTTAATATATCTGACCTCATGATGTCCACTGCAAGTGCCATGGGCTCACCTCTTTGCCCCCAACCTGTCTTCCTGGAGCCATCCATATATCCTCACTAACCTCCCATGTCCCTCTATCCATTTCCACTCTGAATCCAGAATGGTCTTCCTAAATGCTGACAATATCCCCACCCCTGATTTAAACCTCATAACAACACACTGTTTCCCTCGCCAAGGACTGTCCAAACTGAGTGGAGATGCTCAGGGCAAAACACACTCAGTGGCCAAACAACCAGAGGGTATGGTCCAGGCTATGCTCCTCCTCCAAAGTATTAACTAATCCTACATAGGAGGAGCTTGTTTCATTCTTCTAACTCTAACTTCCTCAAAACTTCTTTGATCCTGTCCTTCAGAACCAGTGTTCCAGAAATCTCCAACCCATAGAATAAATCGCAAGGTTCCTAGAGGGATTTAGATGGCCTTCTGGGATAATGCCGGCCCCGTATCTCTGCAGCTTGGTAGGTAATCAATCCCTGCTTCACACTTGATACCTCAGGGGAGCGATCATTGGAAATAGTGAGTTTATCTTCTTCTCTGTGGCTCTTTTCCTTGACCCACATCAGCCAGCATGCCAAGAGCATGGCTTCACTGCTGGAGGCAAGGCAGATCAGAGGTCAGTGGCAGGCTCTTGAGCCAGATGCAGAAGACCAAATCTGGAGAGAGATCTTGGATGATTTACTTAACGTCTCCTGTCCTTTGTTTCCTCGGTTGCAAAGTGAGGATGGCAATAATAAGTAGAGCCTCCTAGGGTTATTATGAGGATTAAATAAGTCCTTTTCTGTAAAGCACTTAGGTCTAACAACTTCTACAAAAACTCAGCTAATATTATCAATTGCAGACAGATGACTGTCATAAAAGGCAGGGAATGTGCATTTAAAATCAACAAAGCTTTCCTGGCGTTCCCTATCCTCCTCCTTGCTGACTTGCTTCCTGGGCACTCAGCCCCTGGGGGTTATAATGGACTTCAAGACGGTGCAGCCTCAAGCACCTTCAAGTTTGTCTCCCTGGGTACCCACACTCTGTCTCTGACTGGTCCTCAGGAGCCCATGTACAAAACCTGCTCAACTTCTCCAGGCTACCTGGTCTCCTCGGTGTCCAGTTCTGCCTCCTACAGGATGTGACGTCTCATCCTGTCTAGTCACACTGTTCTTGAACCATACCAGGGAGTTGATTGTTAATCAATAGGAGCTGAAACTCCACCAGCACCATTAGTTTCCCCAAGAGGAGACTTGGAGTCGATGTGGGAGGGTGCAGTAAAATTGTGACCTGTCCCCTTCACTGATATGATCCATTGACATTTTCATAATCTACTATCACATGCAATGCAAAGCCAGATTTAAGATAAGTCTTCTAGTCCCCACCTTCCTGATACGGTCCTTATATCAATATTTAAAAATTGCAAAATGTATTAGTGGGTCAAGTTATAGTTACTTTCCAATTTTTTTTGAAACAAAAGAGTATAGAATGGATAAAATGGAATGGAATGGAATAGGATAGGATGGAATAGAATAAGATTAGAATAGAATAGAATAGAATAGAATAGAATAGAATAGAATAGAATAGAATAGAATAGAATCAAACAGAACATGAATGCATGGCATGTACTAAGAATAAGTATTGTGTAATATATTTTGTTCAGTTTTATGTATCTTTTTATGCATTTGTGTACACACATATGTGCACACTAGAGCATGATGTCAAATGTATTTTTACTCTAGATCATGGGATGGGGCAGTTTAAAAGGCACTATTTGGAATCCTTCTCATGTGAAATATTTTGGAGTCGAACTCACTGGAATTATCCACAACTCTCTCTTTTCTCTTTCTAAGATATGAATCCCTTCAAAATAGCAGATCAGGATTTTTTTTTAAACAGTATTGTTTGCTGTTTTAAAAATTGGACTATTGTTGAGGGGCACCTGGGTGGCTCAGTTGGTTAAGCATCTGGCTTTTGGTTTTGGCTCAGATCATGATCTCACGGTTCATGAATTCGAGCCCCAGGTCAGCATGGAGTCTGCTTGGGATGCCCTCAATCTTCCCCTCCCCTGTTTGCACTGGGGCTCTCTTTCCCAAAATAAGTAACATAAAATTTTTTTAAATAAATAAATCAATAAATTTGAGTATAGTTGACACACAGTGATGCATTAGTTTTGGGTATATAACTCAGTGGCCCTATATTATTATTGTAAGTTCCACTTTGGTTTTCCATAGCTGAACAACCTTGGGCCAACCATTCAGCTTCCCTGGGGTTCTATTTCACCATCTCTGAATCACCAGGATCAAACTGGAGGACACTCAACCCTCCTTTAGACTCCGTATATCCATAGAACTGATATGGACACTGTTCCTAGCACCAAGGTGCTGATACACACCATAAATCCAAGTTCATGGTGGGGCTTTAGTCACCATGGCAGGTCTTTCCAGTTGTTTGATTTTATAACCTGCTCAGAGAGGCTCTACATGTCTCTTAAGTAATTTTTATAATATTTAACTATCCGACCAAGAAACTCATTTTAACATGTATCATTGAGTTCTTATAACAATAATAATAACCATAGCAGTGTTTTTAAGACTTGACAATCTACAAATGCTCATGTTCATTATTTCTTTGGATTCTCAAAACAACCCTGTGTCTCCACTGTAAAAGGGGAACACAGATTCAGAGAGAATCGTTCTCTTGCCAAAGGCTTCCAGCAAGAGGAAGCCGGAGCTAAGATGAAGTGTCACATGGGACACTTGTAGTGTTTGGAAACCCTTGGTACCAGGTCAAGAAGTCTCCATTTTATTGGATCCACAACCCAGATGCAAGAATGAGATGCGTTACCTGAGCATAGTAGAGCTAGAGAGACAGGCCCAGTGAGAGGCTCTACAGGACCCCAGAGAGGTCCAATGACAGTGCTCCTGAGGAGGTGGCAGTGGGATAAATGGAAGGGAGCAGATATAAGAGAACGTTTCACTCTTATCTTCCAAGGAATCCTGAACCCTGCAACCAAAAACTCTTTCTTTAAATTATCCCATGAAGAAATACAGAATAGCTCCCAACTCAAACTCAGTCTCTCTTTGCATGTTAAGTTCCAGAGGGCAGAACGATTTCCCTTCTCGCCTCTTTCTTCACAGGAATCTTTCTTTTTAGGCTACCTGCTCAACCTTCCAGAAGTTCTCATGAGTATTAAATACATCAGCACGTCTGACATTCCCTGCCTCAAGCTGGAAACTGGAATCCAAGTGTCACAAGAAGGTTCAGGTCAGTTTTGTGCAGCTGCCAAATCTGATGGGCAGAATTTTCAACCTATTTCTGTTATACGTATTTCAAAGGTTCATACTCATTTAACTGTGAAAACTGAACTATTACCAAGTTATTCAAAAGAACAGAAGCTGCATTGTGGGCAGCAGACTAAGCCTGAAAAACAACTGAGGGATAAAATAATCCTGAATTTCTTAGGGTCCTATAGCAATGACGCAGCAGATGGAGGCTGGAGTTCTGACCACAGAAGGCACACAAGACACAGCTGGGGGTACCTCCCAGAACATACACAAAACTGGGGCATTGGCTTCATGCAACTTCTGCCTCAGAAAGAGAGGTGGACATTTACTATCATATTCACTTTTCTGATGCATCAGGGACAATTTCAGTGGCCATTCCATTGAACATCTTCAGTGTGCTGTGTGGGAATAAACACAGATCAGCCATGTAAGAATAAGCAAAGGCTGCATTTTGCAGAGACACAAAGTCAGCCAGATGGGCGGGAAAGCTTTGGAGTAGGAAGAAAGGAGGGCTTCCAGTGAGCCCTGATTGGAGCCTGTTGGCAGGGGCAGTGGAGGTGAGCTGCTAGAGGCTGCCATCCTCCGTGAAAGCTTGCTGATGCATACTTGGCTTTCTCTGGTTGGGTCTAATTGGACAAAAGTTAGGGAAGCTGTTATTAATCAAGTGCTAGTTGTTTGGGGCCAATTGTTTAAGGGGTTACTGTTTAGCTTCCTGGATTGTTACTAAAGATAGTGGTTTCACTTCCTACCAGTCTGGCTGATAGCAGTCTGGCTTCCTGGGCTTTATTGTAGGTAATGTGTTGCTGTGAGTTTTAGATTAGATTCCTTTATTTATATTTTTGTCTGTATGGTCAGTCTATGAGTGGGGTGCCTGGATGCCCCTGCAGGGAGCTTATAGTCTGTTTAGAGACGCAAGTGTGCATGAGGGTCTGGCCATACCTGGGTAATAGAGAGGTGTGGGAGATTAAGCAAAGACGAAAGGAGCAACGCAGCCATTTAGAATGTTCCAGGAAACTTCACAGATGTTTAACCTCGAGCTGAAAGTGATGAGAGAACTTTGCCCAGCAGTCCCCTCAGGGAGACTATTCCATGCAGAGAGAATGCTATTCCAGAAGGGGCACAAGTAACAATGAGTCTAGCATCTTTTCTGAAGCTAAATAGTTCAGTAATGTTGAGTTGTACATGCAAAGGAGGCAGGAAGGGAAGAGAAGGAGGAAAGGACATTCCAAGCATGGCTGGACAGTTTAGAATTTGCCCTGCACTTGTGGGATCCTGTCAGGGTGGTGGGGAAGGGTCTGGAGACAGGGAATGCAAATGAACTTCAGCAAGTGGTCTGTACTATGGGACATGAGAGTCACACATGGGGCACAGACAGAGAAGGAGCAAGAGAAAATTAGGAAAATACATGGGATTCAGTCCCAGGAAATAACCACATGGTGCCTCTGACCATGTGATCTCCTCATCAGACTCTGACTTCCCCACGAGACGCGTCTGCACTTCTGCCCTGCACAGCCTGGTGCAGAGTAAACACTCGCTGTGTGCTGGATGAAAAATTGGGCAGCATACTTCTAAATGCAAACTTTCATAACATCTTTCAGGCATTTAATTTACTGAAAAAAATCATCCCACATGACATACAAAACGCAGCTGAAGGAAAAAACTTGGAGAAAACCAAGTGCTGGAACAGAGTGAATTGAAGGTGTCCAGCCTAGTGTCAGCAGGCAGAGACATCCTGTCGTCAACTGCACTGATGGGTCGGAAGCTAGAGAGTCAGACCAGGAAGGTGTCATAAAATAAGGCAGCTTCATGAACCTTGCGGGCCTTCACAGCCTGTGTTCTGGGGCTGGCAGGTAGATAGGGAAAGGGGCCAGGCTGGCCAAAGTCCAGAGCAAAGTTCTGTTCAGAAGGGTGAGGGAGAAAGATAGGAGTCTTGCAGGATGGGCGTCAGGGCTGGCACAAGGTGGGCACAGTCACCAGGGCAAGAGTGCAAGTGGACTAGGGCCAGGTATGGATAGATGCCCGTAGAGTACCCCTCCGGGAATGGGGGAGGTGGAAGGGAGCAAATGGGAGTACCTGCCTGGAGGGGCAGCTCTAACTCCTTCCTGGCACAGTATTCCCATGGCCAATGTTAGTTTTAGAGTCTACCAGACAGATAGTCAACCTTCAACATCTTAAGGGGCTTTGGAAAGCGTGGAGCAGGGGATTAGGTTGAGGCAAGGCTACTTGGTAATTCCTGTTGCAAAAGGTAGTCTTCCTGTCTTTGTATCCTTAAGTCCACAGAGCTAGGCAGAGGGTGAGGTTGGCCTGAGACTTAGTTAAAACAGAGGTCTCACCTGGATTCGTAAGATGCTATGAGGCTGGGAAAGACCTTCGGGACATCACATATTTAGGCGAAAAGATAGGGTTTTGGTTCTCCCACCCCAACCAGTGATTGCAATTATTTGCTCCCAAAGCAAAGAGAAACTCCCCCATAGCTACCCAGCTGGGCACTCAGGGAGCAAGACTCCTGACATCTGAGTCATGTGCCACAGCAGCCAACATCTCCTTCGCTGGAGGGTGGGGAAGAGCTTCATGAAGGACATATCTCCCAGACAGATGCGCTTGTGAGTTATGCCAGAGAATCTGAATATAACCAAGTAGGCAACAGCGGGCCAGGGACTATTTTTTAGCAGAAATTGAAATGGAAGCTTAACAAGATGAATCTGGTAGCACCAAGTAGGAGGGAGGAGAAACTGGAAGTAGGGGGACAAAGACTGATGGTTCATAGTCATGAAGGCTTGCAACAGCCTTGCGATGACAAGAGAATGGTCATAAGAGAAATGTCAGTCATCATGGCACTTGACACTGTGTTCTAACCCTCATGCTAACCCAGAAAGAGAGTCACTGTCCTCCCAAGTCATCAGGTAAAGAAGCCAAAGCAGAGGGGAATTATTATGTGTCCAGCCCAAGAGTTCAGTTTGTCAGAGGGAAAACTGGGATTTCGTTCCCAATCTGTATCCCAAATCCTTATTCTTTCTAACATGTCCATGCACAGCTCTGACCAGTGATAAGTCACACATCACACAGGCAGAATTGACCCTGGGCAAGAGTGCTCCCATTCTCCCTTTCCTTCCACAGCATACAAAGCGTTAACTAGCATGAAGAAACCGCACACTACTGCTCTTTGTTTAGCTACAACTCAAGTTTCACTCCTGCATCAAATAAAGTCCCCATAGGACAGTTGCCGGGGCTACAGACTTTCTGTCAAGTAGGAGAGGTAGAGGGTTCCCCCTGAGAGAGGCCCATACTCTTCAGGCTTGGACTGGGCAATCTTTATGTAGGCCCAGAGCCCCTGAAACTTCTCCCAGAATCACAAGGAAAGCCAGCATCCATTGATAGGAAAATGGTGTAGATGGAGCTTTGGGCTAGATTATAGTCCTTAATCACACACACCCATACATGCAGAGAGGGATATGCATTGAACAATACATAAAATATACTTATTCTCTCAGAAAAATAACTTTTTATTGAGTAGTTACTATGTCATTTGTCATAGGATCATTTATCATAATAGATTCTGGGTGAATCAACAAATTAAAGAGGCTTCTATGATTCTGTAATGTAATGTTATCACAGGAAGGACATACTGATGTTTTTGCCATATCTATTAGTTCAAGAGACAAGCCCTGCCCACACACAAGGAGAAAGAACAACACAAGGGCATGAATCCTAGGAGATGAGGGGAGGGAGGCCATCCTGAAGTCTTCCCAATAGAGAAGCAAAAGGGATAAGTGAATTTGTCAGGATTCTCCATAGAAGCAGCACCAATAAGATGGAGAAGGGGGAGGGAGAGAGAAAGAGAAGTTTATTGTAAGGCACTGGTTCATCTGATTATGGAAGATGAGAAGTCCCAAGACCCAGTGGAAGACCCAGAAAAGCCAATGGCATAAGTTCTAGTCTGAAAGCCAGTAGGCTTGAGACTCAGGAAGACTCCATCTTTCGGATTCAAGTCCAAAGGCAGGAAAAGATCCATGTCCCAGAAAAATGCAGTAAAGCAAGAGTTCTCTCTTACTCATAGGAAGCTCTGTCTTTTTTGTTCTACTGAGGTCTTCAGCTGATTGGGTGAGACCCACCCACATTGGGGAGGGCAACCCATTGACTCAGAGCACCTGTAGCCCATCAGGGTGACACAAAATCAACCATCACTATGAGGCCTCCAGGCTTAGGGATCAAACTGTGAACAAGTGAAGACTGGTCCCTGACAAGGGTGAGGTAAGCTAGGGACCCAGGGTATACAGTTTGAGATGGACCTCACTCCCATGGTTGTCTAGAGGCAGGGGTGGCACCTGAGGGCAAGAACTTCCTCAGACTGCGCTTGGATTCCTCACTCATGTCACCAAAGCCGGGCCCTGTGAGAACTGGCAAAAGGTCTCCCAGGTGGAGGCAGTGAATCCCTCAGTAGAGCTGGGGGAGGGGTGCACGGTAAGGGGGCCAGGCAGGAGATGTGGGGAGCTGAGACCAGACTTTGATGACTGCATGCCGCCAGACAAGAGTGCTGGGGACATGCCCCGCAGGACCCCATAGATGGGATGGACAAAGCAAATGCCCAAAGGGTGATTTCAAGCACCCCACATTCTCCTACTGCCTAGACTTTCAAGAGAGACACTTCAAAGCATCAAAGTTAAAACTAGGTCATATTAAAAGTCACCGGAGAAAAGACACGTTACCCAAAAAGCAATGCAGCTAGGCTTACAACAGACACGTCATCCTGACAACAGTTGCCAGGAAAAAGTGGGTATCATCTCAAAGGTGCTGAGGAAAAATTACTGACAATCTAGTACACACAATAATAAATAATAGCTATCAGCTTTTGAGCACTTCATGCAGCAACCCAGAGGTCTGTGCTCAACAGAACAATCATTTAATGGGAGTAAAATAAAGACTTGTAGACATAGAAAGAATTTACTAACCACTGGCCCTCATGGGAAAGCAATCTGCAAGTAGGGATGGAGAAGCCAAAGGGGAGCACTGATAAAATAAGTTGCCAAGTCTTTTTGGCAGTTAATTGTAAGAAATTACTAGGTGTGGGGTGCCTGGGTGGCTCTGTAAGCTGAGCATTAGACTTCGGCTCAGGTCATGATCTCACGGTTCGTGGGTTTGAGCCCCGCATCAGGCTCTGTGCTGACAGCTCAGAGCCTGGAGCCTGTCTTCGGATTCTGTGTCTCCCTCTCTCTCTGACCCTCCCCTGCTCTCACTGTCTCTCTCTCTCAAAAATAAATAAAACATTAAAAAAAAGAAATTAATAGTAAGTTCTATCTTGTTTTTAAAAAGGTAGAATTGAAAATGACAAGAAGGAAAATACAAGGGTAGGTAATAATTGAGATAATTTGTGCCTCATGAGAATGATCGAGATAAAGAATATATTTAGAACTTGGAAAAATGATGAGTTGAGTGTGAATATTGGAAATAAAGATTAACAACTAGAAACAGTCATTGTCACATAGTAAATTTATAAAATACCAATTACAGACCTCATCCAGAGGAAGCCTCTTCTCTAGGCACTGGGGACACAGAGAAGGATAAGACAGAAAGTCTCCTTCCTTATGGACTTACTCATTTAAATGAAAAACAAATTTTTGATTTTTTTGTAATAGTTTATTGTCATATTGGTTTCCATATAACACCCAGTGCCCCCCTCCATGACCATCACCCCCTTCCCCCTCCCCCCCGTCCCCCTTCAGCCCTCAGTTCATTTTCAGTATTCAATAGTCTCGCATGATTTGCGTCCCTCTCTCTCCTCAACTCTCTTTCCCCCTTCCCCTCTCTATGGTCCTTTGTTAGGTTTCTCCTGTTAGACCTATGAGTGCAAACATATGGTATCTGTCCTTCTCGCCTGACTTATTTCGCTTAGCATGACACCCTCGAGGTCCATCCACTTTCCTACAAATGGCCAGATTTCATTCTTTCTCATTGCCATGTAGTACTCCATTGTATATACATATACCACATCTTCTTGATCCATTCATCAGTTGATGGACATTTAGGGTCTTTCCATGATTTGGCTATTGTTGACAGTGCTGCTATGAATATTGGGGTACATGTGCTCCTATGCATCAGCACTTCTGTATTCCTGGGTAGATCCCTAGCAGTGCTGTTGCTGGGTCATAGGGGAGTTCTATCGACAGTTTTCTGGGGAGCCTCCACACTGTTTTCCAGAGTGGCTGCACCAGTTTACATTCCCACCAACAGTGTAGGAGGGTGCCTGTCTCTCCACACCCTCGCCAGCATCTATAGTCTCTTGATCTGTTCATTTTAGCGACTCTGACAGGTGTGAGGTGGTATCTCAGTGTGGTTTTGATTTGTATTTCCCTGATGATGAGTGATGTTGAGCATCATTTCATGTGCCTATAGGCCATCTGGATGTCCTCTTTGGAGAAGTGTCTGTTCAGATCTTCTGCCCATTTCTTCACTGGCTTATTCGTTTTTCAGGTATGGAGTTTAGTGAGTTCCTTGTATATTTTGGATAGCAGCCACTTATCTGATATGCCATTTGCACTATCTTTTCCCATTCTGTTAGTTGCCTATTAGTTTTTTTTATTGTTTCCTTTGCCTTGCAGAAGCTTTTTATCTTGATGAGATCCCAGTAGTTCATTTTTGTTCTTGATTTCTTTGCCTCTGGGGAGGTGTCGAGGAGGAAATTGCTGCCATTGAGGTCAAGGAGGCTATTCCTGCTTTTTCTTCTAGGGTTTTTATGGTTTCCTGTCTCACATTCAGGTCCTTTATCCATTTTGAGTTTATTTTTGTGAATGGTATAAGAAAGTGGTCTAATTTCTTTCTTCTACATGTTGCTGTCCACGTCTCCCAACACCACATGTTGAAGAGGCTGTCTTTTCCATTGGATACTCTTTCCTGCTTTGTCAAAAATTAATTGGCCATACACTTGTGGGTCTAGTTCTGGGCTCTCTATTCTATTCCATTGGTCCATGTGTCTGTTTTTGTGCCAATACCATACTGTCTTGATGATGACAGCTTTATAGTAGAGGCTAAAGTCTGGGATTGTGATGCCTCCCATTTTGGTTGAGAGAGAGAGAGAGAGAGAGAGAGAGAGAGAGAGAGAGAGAGAGAGAGAGAGAGAGAATGAGCCTGGGAGGGGCAGAGCAAGAGGGAGACACAGAATCCAAAGCAGGCTCCGGGCTCTGAGCTGTCAGCCCAGAGCCTGATGCAGGACTTGAACCCATGAACTGAGATCATGACCTGAGCTGAAGTCAGACGCTTAACCAGCTGAGCCACCCAGGAGCCCCTCATTTAAATTTTTTAACATTTATTTATTTTAGAGAGAGACAGAGTGTGAGCAGGGGAGGGGGAGAAAGAGAAGGAGACACAGAATCCGAAGCAGGCTCCAGGCTCCGAGCTGTCAGCACAGAGCCCGACATGGGGCTCGAACTCACAAGCCATGAGATCATGACCTGAATCAAAGTTGGATGCTTCACCAACAGAGCCACCCAGGTGCCCCCGGATTCATTCATTTAAAGTGAACCGTGTTCCCAGAATAACATTGATTATCTGTGGCAGTGCTGAGACCCATATCAGAATTTCTTTCTAAGAATAGGTGGGGAATATTAACCATAGATAAGGTCTTGCTGGTCATCCAGAAAGAAAATATTCTTGGTGAGAAATCAGATTAAACTCACAGTTCTTAGCAATTAGCCTGATGTATGACACAGGTCTCTTCCCCTGGTTTTAACATGAGGATGAGAAAGAGCTGAGCTTTAACATGCAGACAAAGCTGAAGACTGGAAGGTAAACAGTGGCCTGGGCCAGGCAGATGTGGGGCACGGTGCCCTGGGGAGACCAGAGCACAGAGCTGGCTTTCGTGATCAGCTGTGGATTCAAGTTCCATTCTCTAGTCTGTCTGTGCTGAGCTACTTTGGACAAGTCAGCTGCCTTCTCTGAGCCTCAGCTTCCTCATCTGTAAAAATCACCCATCCTCAAGGTTACTAGAAGCATCACATATGATAATGGATACGACCACCCTAGTAGGAGCTCTCTGCTCCTCAACAGTAGGGGTCCAAATACTGATCGGAGGCCCCTCACCTCTGCTTATTTCTCTCAATGTGGTTTAAGCTTCTGGAGAGTATTTACTGGGTCTTATTTACCTTTGTATTCCCTGGGATTGTGCTCAGAACACTCTTAACAAATGTTCCTTAATTGAAGTAAATGAAATGATAGTGGATTGAATTCACAATCTAAACATGATACACTTAGAACACAGTGGAGGACACTGTCTCATTAAAGGCTATTTTCTTGGCTTTTATAGAAATGTTATAGACATTCAGAGAAGAGAGAGGTTAAAGTGGACTGACTAAGCGTTTATTGAGGACAGTCATTTATTGAACACCTGTTTTGTACCAGATCCTATTCCAGCCCTCCTCCCAAACGTTATCTCATTATCCTTAAAAACACACTAAGAAAAGATATGATTAGCTTCATTTTACAAATGAGAACCCAGGAGTTCAGAAAAGCAAATCAAGCTTCCTGAGGTTACTAAGGTGAGGTGATGGGGATAGGGGCAGGGCAAGAAGCCAACTCTCTCTGTTCCAAGAGCCCCGTCCCCTGTCCTCCCTTTCTCTTTCAGCCCCAGGCAGGGGGAGAGAGCACCTCTGCGAGCCTCCATTTGATTTCTCTTGTTTTCCGCGGCACTAGCTGAGCTGCACTCCCCATGCTCATTTTCAATTATAGCCTGCAAGTCTGCGCTTTGAAAAACATAATTTATTTTCCCAGTCAGACCAAATAGAAAACACAATTGTGTGTTTAAATACTAATTAACCTTTCACAGTTGTATGACTCTCCCTCTCTTTCCTTCTCTCTCCCTCCTTCCCCTAAAGGGAAAACATTCCACATGTAGGACAATTCTTGCCACAATTTCTTGCCTTGACCCCGCCCCTTGCAGGTCTGAAGCATATGGCTATGCAGACCTCTGTACTTGAATTAAACTTTTTTCTGGAAGAGGAGAGGGCTGCGGATATGGTCACTGATGTGTGTTTCTCTCTTCATGGAGAATTCTAGGCTCTCTTGGCCATAGGGCTTGCATGGTCCGTTCCAAGGATGACTGCGTTGGGGTTCCATAGATACCGTTCTTGATGACTGTATTATCTTCTCCTCTCTGAGATCTCTAGTAGTTAAAAGGCCATGGGCTTTGAAGGCAGGCAGACTACTCATTTAAATGGACTTCATGCATTCACACCATTAGCAGCTGCAGATCGATGCCTTCTGTACCCACTCAACTCCTGGACCCTCTTCTGCTCACCATGTCCTCCAGTCTGGGGCTCCATTTGATATTGAGGTCCTTGCATTGGCCACTTGATTTTGGAGTGGTGATATCACCTTCACCTTTACAACCTTGCTAAAATGCTACCATCTACATCTCTCCCCAGTCCGAGTGTCCAACTCAGAAAATCTTCCATGATCTTCTTCGATGGCCCCTAATGACGTGTTTAATTTTGGCCGCTTTGACTTTCTAATGCTTTAGGGGATATTCTTTTTTTTAATTTTTTATGTTTTTTTATTTATTTTTGAGAGGCAGAGAGAGAGTGCAAGCAGGGGAGGGTCAGAGAGAGAGGGAAATACAGAATCTGAAGCAGGCTCCTGGCTCTGAGCTGTCAGCACAGAGTCTGACGTGGGGCTCAAACCCACCAACTGTGAGATCATGACCTGAGCCAAAGCCAGATGCTTAACCGACTGAGCCACCCAGGCGCCCCTTGAGGGGATATTGTAACAGAGATACAATTGGACATGTTGGTTCAAGGTTCTGGAAAGAAAGGGGCGAAGACTGGACAATAATGGTGTTATGGCAGGTGAAGAAAAGTGAGGCATTACTAGAAGAAAGGAAGGTAAATAGAATCAGATGCAACAGAGAAGTCCAATGCAATAACAAAGGGATACATTTTTTGAGTTTGCAACCAAGAAGCCAATGTTTCCCTCTGTTAGATACATTTATATGCTTGGAAATCCAAGACACCAAATGAATTGCAGTGACTTAAAGAGAGAATCAGGGGTAGGATGTTAAGAATGACAGCATCGATCTTTATTTCATGTTGCCTAGCCCAGGGCCTTTATTTCATGTTGCCACAGCAGGTGGCCAGTAAGTAAGTGCTTAATAAATAAGAATAGGGGAAAACACAGAGTAGAGGTTAGGAATATTGGTGACTCGCCTTGAGAAAATGTCACAAGAATTCTACTCTCAACTTGTGTCTGCAGTCTATCTAGGGATGTAAGTGTACAGGCAGCAATTACACTATGACTTGTGAAAGGTATATCCTAAGTTGTGTGCATTGCATTAGGGCACATGGAAACGAGGCTGTGTGCTCCATTTACAAAGAGAATGGTGAAGTCTTGGTGTGATTAACAAAATCCAAGGTGGGATCTCTAAGTCAGAAACTCCATTGACTAGTGCAGGGAGAGGTGACCCGTCTCTTGTTAATTATATTTAACTAATCCCCTAGAGGCTGGTGTTTATCCATTCATCTTTCGGTCAACACATATCAATTGAGTTCCCACAGTGTATAAATCAAATATCCACCTATCATGTGACAGCGGCAGATTCTATGATTCTATGCGGAAGATCAGAATGTGTGCATCAGTTGGGCACAACTGCTCTCAGGGGGGAGAAACTACACAACTTCCTGTCCACATTATTAGTCCAAATGTTGCTGCTAATGTGGATTCAGAGTGAGGGGAGTCAGTTGGGTAATTTTAATGACTATAGACTTGCAACAGTGGTAGGACCAATGACTCCATTTTTGTCGTTGATATTGACTTTCTCCATTGACCAGATTTCTGTGTGGGCAGGTTTGGGTACCCATCTCCCTTGGATATTACTAGAAAAACTAAAGTCATTCTTTTAGGAATTACTTTTCAATGAAAGTACAAGGTCAGAGCCAAGAGCTGACAATGGCGAGAAACAAGGGCAAGGATCGCTGCCTTCTGGATGCTTCTGCAGCATCTGGTACACAGTAGGCATGAAGTACCAATTTTTTGAATGGGTGAGTGGATGGATACGTGAATGTGTTTCACGGACTGTGATACAGTGTGGAGCAGGTGTCCACTTGTGCTCACCTTGTTGGTTCCAGCTGCTATTCTCTTGCCTTTTTTGCATCTTCACCGGGCCCTGACTTGAAATGGTTCTTCCTCAAGTCCGTTCATTGTCAATGGAAGAATGTATACACGTAAGCATGTGTGTGCGTGTGTTATGCACATGTGTGTGTAGTCAGACCTAAAAAATGATAGTTATAACTCCAAGTATCAACCAAGAAACAATTGTCCTCATATTCAAAACTTAAAATGAAACAAACCAGAAATGAACTAACAACAGCCATGGAAGGCAGCTTCATCATCCCCATTTCCCATGAGGAAAGTCAATACCGCAAAGAGTCAGTGACTTACCTGAGCGTCATTACTAAGAAATGGCAGGACCAGGATTCCAACCCTGGTCACTTTGGCTCCACACCTGTAATACCCAACACATCTAACACTTGGTTTTCCTTTCAATAAAAGAAGAGATTCATCATGAAACTCTTCTACAATCCCAGTATTCTCTGATATAATGGATTCTTTTTGTTGGCCCTGAGTGCCTAGCATTGGGTGTTGTAGGGCATGTGCATTGATCAAGGTGGTTTAGACAAGGCCCAGTAGGTGGAGCCTGAGAGCAGACCTGAACTGCGTGTGGTTGGGGACCTCGGGAGCGACCACTGTCTTCAGAATCCCCTTAGTTACAAGACTTCCTTCTTCAGAATGAAGTTACTGTTATGATCTGGGCTTGGGGTGGAGGGAGACGAATTCCTGAGAGGTAACTCTCCCAGTCCTGACAGATAAAAGCTAGAGAATTTCCCACTTCAACTAAGTTCTGTGAATGTTGTTCTATGGGAAAAGGGGAAATCAGTAAAAGAAACACAAGTGCGTCCACAGTGTGTCAGGCTATCAGTGAAATCTTCTTTTTTTAATGTTTTTAATTTATTTTTGAGAGACAGAGAGAGACAGCATGAGCAGGGGAGGGTCAGAGAGGGAGGGAGACAGAATCTGAAGCAGGCTCCAGGCTCTGAGATAGTTGTCCGCACAGAGCCCGACGCGGGGCTCGAACCCACGAGCCGTGAGATCATGACCTGAGCTGAAGGCGGACACTTAACCAGCTGAGCCCCCCAGGAGCCCCTGATCAGTGAAATCTTAAAGGCTTAGCCCTAGGTTTGAGTCCTGGTTTTCTTGTGTGTGTGTGTGTGTGTGTGTGTGTGTGTGTGTGTGTCAGGATTTGAGTAAGATCAAGATATTGATCTTTATTGATGTTTAATAACTTCCCCATTCTTTTTTCCCCCTCTCTTTTTAAGAGGTTTTATTTGTTTAGATTTACAGAAAAATATAGAAGATAGTATGGGGCACACCCATGTACTCTGCACATAACTTCCCTTTTCACAGTGGTGCCCCCTTACCCAAGAGGGGTGCAATCCCAGACCTGGAGGGGATGCCTGAAACCTCAGGACCAAATCCTCCATATACTATGATCTTTTTCCTGTCCGTACACACACACACACACACACACACACACACACACACACACACACACCTATGATAAAGTTTATAGATTAGATACAGTAAAAGATTGGCAAGAGCTAATAATAGAATAATTATAACAATATGCTATAATCACAGTTATATGAATGTGGTCTCTCTCTCTCTCTCTCTCTCTCTCAATATCTGTTAAACTGTACTCACTTTATTCTTGTGAGGATGTGAGATGATGTAATGTCTGATGCAGGAGCTGTGACAAAGCCTCCTGTTGACCTTCTGACACCGGGTCACAAGGAGGATCGTCTTCTGGGCCTCAGTCGGCTGCGGGTAGCCAGACCTCACGTAAGGGAGGTGCTGCGTGAACAGCTCAACCCCGTGTGACACAGGTAGTGACACCCTACTGTCAACCAAGTCCACATTGTGTTCAGAGTATGTTAGGTTCTACCTATGACCCTTCTCTGTTCCAAGATTCTACCCAGGATACTACTATGCTCAGTCACGTCCCCTGACGCTCCTGCAGGCCGTCCTCAGACATTCCTCATTTTCTTATGTTTTGGGCAGTTTTGAGGATGCACCACCACTGGGATTTGTTTTTCTCATTATGAGTTTCAGGAGAAGAAGAGATAAGTGCCATTTTCATCATGCCGAGAGTATGCGCAATCGACATGATTCATGACTCTTGGTGTTTAACCTTGCCCATCTGGCTGAGGTTGTCTGCCAGTAGAATTTCTCCTTCCTTGAAGAGGGTTCATCTTTCTTTTTTTTTTAATTCAAGCCTTCAACATATTAGATAAGGCCCACCCTCATTGTGGAGGATAAACTGGTTTACTCAAAGTGCACTGATTTCAATTTTAATCTCATCTAAAACCACCTTTAAAAAACATCCAGAATAATATTTGGCCAAATTTCTGGGTATTGTGGCCTAGCCAAGTTGACACATAAGATGAACCATTGCCAATGGTAAGAGGGGAGGTGATGCTAGGCAGAAGTAGGGTTGGAGAACCTGGCTCAGGGTCACCCCAGTGGGTGTGGAAGATCTCTTTGGGTTGGACAACTGATCCACCTTACTCTGGAAGCAGTGTGGGGGGAGTTAGCTGGAGCCATATGGGGCAGAGGAATGGGGGACAGGAAGTAGGGGTTCTGGCTTGTCTCTGTAATTTTGACATGATCGTTTCACCAATCTGAGCCAGCATGTACCAATCATGAAAGCCAACAGGTGGGAGGGAAGAAATCTTGGTGGGTGAGAGCATTACTTTATTTTTTTTTCCATAATATTTTATTGTCAAATTGTTTTCCATACCACACCCAGTGCTCTTCCCCTCAAGTGCCCTCCATCATCACCACCACCTCTTTTCCCCCCTCCCCCTTCCCCTTCAACCCTCAGTTCATTCTCAGCATTCAATAGTCTCTCAAGTTTTGCATCCCTCTCTCTCCCCAACTCTCTCTGCCTCCTCCACTCCCCCTGGTTCTCCATTAGGTCTCTCTTGTTTTCCTGCTAGACCTATGAGTGCAAACATATGGTTTTTGTCCTTCTCTGCCTGGCTTACTTCACTCAGCATGACACCCTCAAGGTCCATCCACTTTCCTACAAAGGGCCATATGTCATTCCCTCTCATTGCCATGTAATACTCCATTGTGAATATATGCCACATCTTCTTGATCCATTCATCAGGTGATGGACATTTAGGCTCCTTCCATGTTTTGGCTATTGTTGACATTGCTGCTATGAACATTGGGGTACATGTGCTCCTATGCATCAGCATTTCTGTCTCTCTTGGGTAAATCCCCAGCAAGACTCCATGACATGCACTGTGGTAGGAAAATTATACTCATTCATTTATTCATTCATTAAAAGTGTAAATGGCGGGTCAGTCGCTGGGAAAGGGGATTGATATTCAGTGACTCGTTCTCTGCTACTGTTGCAGGATTCTTTGCCTCAATCCCTGAGATTCATGGTCTCGCTGCTTCGAAGAATGAAGAGATGCACACTGAAGGAGCAGTGGGCAGAGGTTATTAGGGCGTAAGATCAGAAGGTAAGAACGCCGTGCGAATTCTCTTTGCAGAGAGGGGATGCTTGAAAGGGAATGCCCGAGACTATAGGCAAGGATCTCTCTTTCATAAGGTTCTGGTCACTGCCCCCCCCCCCCGCGCCCTTCCCACTTGTTCCTTCTCAGGTTTTTCCCTTATTGACTTGATAACCCTAGCCCTGGGCTGTCCATTCCTGATTGGCTCATTTCCATTAGATGAGAGGTGGCCTTTGGCCATATCATTCCTTACGGGTCATACTTCTTATGTTCTACTGCTTATTTTTAGTTAGGTCTTTGATTGTCAGATTCCTGAGGGGATCCTCAGAGGGAGTAGGTGTGTCTGTTGTAGTCTTAGGAGGAACCTTAGGGCCGAGGGGCTTGCTGTGGTCAGACACTCCCAGCATTGTTCCAAAATGTGTCTTTTTCCCCACTGGGGACCTCAGGTCCTAATCTTTCCCTCTCAGACTATTTTATCCTATCTTTCCCTATCTTACTAACTTAGAGACCCATCACAAAACAAAGTGTCTTTATACCCATTTTATGGATGGAGAAACTGAGACTTGGAGACCTTTGCAACTTGCTCCAAGCTCACCTAGTAAGGGAGGGGTCAGATTTAACCCAGATTTGCCTGGTCTCCTGGCTTGTTCTCCCCTATAACTCACCATCGCTCCCCACATCTTCTGTGACTGCAGACACTTCTCTTGCAAGGGCTGGGGTAGCTTCACGTGACCCTGAGGACAGGAGCCAGCATCTGGGGGAACCGGTCACTAAGTCCTAGTGCTATTGTCTCTGGTGATAAATTTCTCTGTGGGCTCTGGCTCTAGCCCCCCATGGAGTTCTCAGTGACCATTCATTTTGTAACCTGTCCCCACCCGCCTGACAATTTGTTTCCTGGGCTGAGCGCACGGAAATCAATCGGGCCAGCATGGAACCCAGCCCGCTGAAAGCCCCTGGCATCTCTAAGGGCAGCGCAGGGCAGAGGGGAGAACTCTGCAACCAGAATGAGAAGCAGAAAATGCAGATCAGGGGAGTTACTGAGCACAGAATGAGTGCGCAGCAGGGGAGTTACTGAGCACAGAATGTACTGGGCAGCCGAGAGGAAAGTAGGAAGCTGGGGCGCCTGCGTGGCTCGATTGGTTGAGCGTTCGGCTCTTGACTTCAGCTCAGGTCATGATCCCAGGGGCATGGATGAAGCTCCGTATCAGGGCTCCGAGCTGAGTGAGAACCCTGCTTGGGATTCTCTACCTGGCCCCCCGCCCCTCCCCCACTAGCACATGCTAAATAAATAAACAAACAGAAGCGGCTCCTGTCCTCAAGGCGCTGTGTGTGGATACAATTTCAGAGACGCAGAACACCCAGAACACTGTTCTGCGCACACGCGGGCGCAGCTCTCTGATCCTGGAGCTCTCGCACCCTTGCCACTAACAGTCTTAATGCGCGAGAAAAAACCCCGCCCACTACGCTAATAAAATGTGATGCTCAAATCCAGCAATAAAATCAACTATTCATATGCATTTTCATACCTCCCTGTGTAATAAAAAGGAGTCCCATTCCCCTAAGAAGAATTTCTGAAGTCAGTAGGCAAAATCCCTCCCTCGATAATCCATTGATTTCCCCGATACCATCCCAGGGGGCACATCAGGAGGGAAGCAGAAATGGGAGGAACCTGGGCTTCTGTTCCTCTGTGGCCCTGTGTGGCTTTCTGGTTTAAGTCTGAGGTGCCAGCCAAACCCCTATTCCCTCCTGGGATTCCCTACCGGGATCCCCTCCCTGGACTCAGCTGGGGAAAGGTGTGGGAGCAGTTAGATACGGTGTATTTTTCCTCCATCTCCCGTTGGTCCATCTGCCAAGGCGAGTCCTGGATAACTGAATGCAGAAGAAGGAAAGAGGAAACAGACGTGGGGGTCCGCAGTTCTGCCCAGAGTTGGGGGTTGGGCGCTCGCTGATGGAGAAGAGCTCCCATTTTCTTGCTGGGTGGGGAGGGGCTTCAGGGGAACAAGGGATGTGCAGGGCATTCCGAGGAGGGGGGGAACTCCAGTGGGCGCCGTGAGCGCTGGGAGTGGTTTTGTCTGATTCATCACGACCGTAGAGTCACTGCCAGCGCACCTGATCTGGGCACACAGATGCTCTGTAAACGGCAGAGTCCTTTTCTTTGTGATTTAAGTGTGAAATTGCTAGAATCTCAGCTCTGCTGGGCAACAGCAAAGCAACTGCCTTGTCCTACGTGTCCTAGACTCTGACGTGAAGGCCGGGGGCTCCGGGGTCTCTGGGGTGTGAATCCAGCATATCTCCTGAGCATGCTCCGCATACCCGGTCCATGGTCATCTCTGGCACCTTCAGGAGCCTCCGCCCGAAGCAGCCTGAGCTTTAGTGAGGGAGGCGACACAAGGTGCCTTCTGTCTTAAACATGGTGTGAGAAGGCCTGTCATAGCAGAGGGAAGCGTAGTCTTGGGAGAGCCCAGAGAACAGAGTCCATTTAATTTCAGAAACTGACACGTGACAGCATGAGAGACTTGGGTGAGCTGTAAGGGGGACTCTTGGCAGATTAAGCCCTAAAAGATCGTTCTGAAACAGATGATACTATCTGTGAATTTTACCTTTGCCGTGAAACCAAAGTAGCGATGTATCCTAGAGCAAGCCCTCTGTAATGCTATTCAGCAATCATATAGAAACTGTGCTTTCCTGCTGTTTACAGGAAATCTTAGCTGATAATACACAACAGTCAGGAAGGTGAGGGGCACAACATCACCAGGTGACTCTGGGCAAGCTTCTGCACTGTGCTGGCCACTGAGTCCCTTGTGTCAACAGGAAGAGCTGGATTCAGGGATCTCTATGGTCCCTTCCTTCCCTAACCAGCTACAAACGTCCCTTTGAAATTACTTTGGGGACGCCTGGGTGGCTCAGTCGGTTAAGCATCCGACTTCAGCTCAGGTCATCATCTCGCAGTTCGTACGTTTGGGCCCCACATTGGGCTCTGTGCTGACAGCTCAGAGCCAGGAGCCTGCTTCCGATTCTGTGTCTCCCTCTCTCTCTGCCCCTCCCTGGCTCCTGCTCTGTCTATCACTCTCTCCCTCTCTCTGTCTTACAAGAATAAATCAACATTGAAAAATTACTTTGGAGGCAGGAAAGCCCATTTCCTGTCATGCGTTCATGCATTCATTCCCTTGTCCTTTCATCCAACAAATATTTATTCACGGACCACATCCTGTACTTCTAAGAGATATATGCATAAGACAGCGCTGCTGTCCTTAAAAATACCCAGAGTGGAATCATTGTCTTTAGATTCTAGGTATTTCTCGTAAATAACACTTCCTCGGAATAGAGCTTTGGAACAGTGTGGTAATTCCAAAATTTTGCTTATCTTTAGTGCTTAGTGCTGAAAAGACCCAAAATAATCAAGTCTTAGAAGCTAAAACGGTTTTTAAATACTGTGCATTCATTTCTGCTACCTGTCTGATGGGGTTTTGATGTTTTTGGTTCATTTTATGTATGTATGTATGTGTGTGTGTATTTAAATATAATTTATTATCAAATTGGCTTCCATACAACACCCAGTGCTCATCCCAACAAGTGCCCTCCTCCATGCCCATCACCCACTTTCCCCTCCCCCCATCAACCCTCAGTTTGTTCTCTGTATTTAGGAGTCTCTTGTGGTTTGTCTCCCTCCCTTTCTGCCGGTACCTACTTTCCCCCTCCCCTCCCCCATGGTCTTATACCCGTGTGATGTTTGAAGCGTCTCCCTCACAGTGTCCTCCTCTGCGTTGTGGGGAGACCCCTATAGTGGAGACCACACTGCCTAGTGTGGTCTCTTCTCTCCCTGGGCAGTTCTAGGCGATCCTGGCAACCCCAGAGCTATAATTTCACCTGTTGAAGTCTGTCATCACATGCCGTATACTCAACACCTCCTGCTCAGCTTTGCCAGGGCCACAGGAAGGGGCTCGGTCAGTAACCCACCTGTATATGGGTCCCCAGGGACAGGGGCTTTTCCTCTGTCTCACAGTTTTCTTCCCTCTCAAATAGATAATACTGCGTTCTCTTCTTTGTAAGGGAGAGGATCAAGTCTGCTTTGCAGGAGTACAGTTATCAGTTGCTATTAGGTATCATACACGTACCATAAGGGGTAAGGAAGAATAATGTTGGGGCACCCGAGTGGCTCAGTTAGTTGAGCATCTGACTTCAGCTAAGGTTGTGATCTCATGGTTCGTGAGTCTGAGCCCCACATCGGGCTCTATTGCTGTCAGTGTGGAGAGTGCTTCCAATCCTCTGCACTCTCCTCTCTGCCCCTCCCCCCGTTTGTGCTCTCTCGAAAATAAATAAGCATTGGGGTGCCTGTGTGGCTCAGTCAGTTAAGCATCCAGCTTTGGCTCAGGTCATGATCTCATGGTTTGTGGGTTTGAGCCCCGTGTCAGGCTCTGTGCTGACAGCTAGCTCAGAGCCTGGGGCCTACTTCAGATTCTGTATCTCCCTCTCTCTCTCTCTGACCCTCCCCTGCTCATGCTGTCTCTCTCTGTCTCTCAAAAATAAATTTAAACAATTCTTTAAGTTTTAAAAAGCATTAAAAAAGAGTAATAATATTACTACTAGCAGTAGAAATAATATTCACAAATTGCCAGTAGCATTAATAGCAGCAACCATGTGTGTTCAGCAAAATTAAATACTATTGCCATTAGAAGGGTTTGCACTGGAACTGAGTGGGATTCATCCCTGGAATGCAGGGATGGCTCAACACGCAAAAGTCTATCAGAATCACCATATGATCCAGTATTTCCACTTCTGGAAACTTGAAGCAGGGGATTGAACTGACACTCGGATGCCCATACTCGCGGTGGCATCATGCACAAGAGCCAAGGGCAGACGTAACCCAAGGACTCAGCAGGTGAATGGATAAACAGAACATGGCAGTATTCATCCACCGCAATATCATCCAGCCTTGAAAAGGAAGGCGATTCTGACCCCGGCCACGCCATGGATGATCCCTGAAAACAGTTGAAATGAAATCAGCCAATCACAGAAAGACAAATGCTGTTCGAGTCCACTGAGAGTAGTCACGTTCATAGAAGGACAAAGGAGTCTGATGGCTGCACAGGAATGGGGGAAGGGAGAAATAAAGGGGCAGTTAGTGGGTCCAGGGTTGCAGTTTTGTAACATGCAAAAGCTTCCTGGAGATTGGTGGTACAATGTGAATATTCTTAATGCTACTGAGATGGTTAAGATGGTAAAATTTATGTCAGTGTGTGTCTCTTACCACCACTTGAAAACTTAAACACATTTTAAAATAATTAAACCATATCATTAATAAATAAAGAAAAGCAGCTTCGACCTCTAGAGGCCCCAAGCCCACTTCGGAGGTCCTGATTCATGCCACATTGCCAGGAAGGCGGTCGCTGACCAGCTGAGAGCACAGACTGGGGGCCCAGGCTGCCTGCACTGAAATCTTGGTGCCGTGAATCACAGGCTGTGTGCACAAGTCCGGTTCTGTGCAGTGGACATGATGGTGGCCCTGCCATGAAACATGGAGGTGAGGCTAGCATCGACGGAAGGCACTTCCACAAAGGTCTCACACGTCGTGAGCACTAACAGAGAGGTCGCTGCTGTTATAAATTCCATCCAATGGCAGCTGCCATTGACTGAACAGCAGTTCTGTGCCCGGTGCTGGTCACTGCCCTTCACTCCTGTTGTGAAATGGAGTCCAGGCACGAACTGCGTAGAGACATGTAACCTGACTGAGGAATCGTGGGCTCCGTTCGGTTTAATGAATCTTTGTGAACACCCTGTCGCGGGCTAGGGGGTGCACTGGGTGCTGGCAGACAGAGACGAACATGGCGAGTCCCATGGAGCCTTGGCGGCCTGCCAGCTAGCAGGTGGCACCCAGCTTGAAAGTGCCCTGCATTCCACTCAATGTTGTGCTGACTCTATCTCGGAATACTTAATCCTGCTTGAACAGGGGCCCTGCGTTTTCACTTTACACCAGCCCCGTGAATTACGAAGCCAGTACTGCCTTGACCGGCCCTGGCAGGGAGAAGGGGGCAGCTGTTTGAGTGGATGCTGGAAGCCAGTGGGAGAAGCAGAGACAGGAGGGCACAGGCCTTTAGAGGACCAAGGGAGGGACACGGGGAGTGAGGTGACAGAGGCAGAAAGGCGGCTCAGACCTTCTGTCCCCTGGGCCACCAGGCTGCCACCTGCTCACACCCCTGTGGGCGGGGCCCCTGTCTCCCTGACCAATACCCCTTTGCACCAACCGTGACTCCAGCCCCACTCCATCCAAACTCACACCCTCCTGGCACTTTGGGCTCATGTCCGCAGCGTGGTGCTGCAGGTGGGAGCGGTGTTGCTCAGCGTGGTCTCTGCACGTGCCCCAGCCCGTCTGCGCCCTGCTCTCTGCCACGCTCCATGCACAACCGGCGAGAGGCACAGCTTTCCCTCTGCAAGATCCAAGGTGCATCAAGAACGCACAGAAAGGAAGTAGTTTTGAGCTCTTCTGGTGCGGATTACTACGGGAGGGAGGGAGAAGGGGATCATGTTCAAGGGCCCAAACAACTGTGCATCAGATTTAGAGCATCACGGAAACTGAGGGGAAAGAGACCTCGGGAGGTGCCAGCCAGCGCCCTGAGAGGCAGGAGGGCCGTCTGCCCGCCTGCCTGGCAGACTCGTACTCAGCCTTCAAAGCCTCAGCTTTGCTGCCTCCTTGAAGCTGTTGCTTGCACCTTGCCTCCTTCTTGTTTGTAGCTTGACTACAGAACAGAAGGCTCTGATGTGTGTAGTTTTCCTGAGAGGCCCAGGGGAGGGACGGGTAAGGGAGGGAGCTGCAAGAGGAGGATGAATGGCAGGCGCCTCTTGAATGATGCTCCTCTTTTCTGAGTCGACAAAGAAACACAGAGGAAAGTCTGCAGGTTGGGGTCGGGACAGGGAAGCCTTGGCCCGTACTGCGTGGGCACTGGATGATTTGAGGAACTTTTATCGAGAGGTCAGAAGGCCGGCCAATGTTACAACACACACACACACACACACACACACACACACTCAGGACGGAACATGACATTACAAATGCTCGTCCTTTCCCCCTCTTCTCCACCTGCTATGCTGGAATCCACTTGCTGCAATTGTCTAACCCTGGGCTGTAGTTTGCTAATTGGTGACTAGATTGGATGGAACTGGGAAATCAATAGAGCCTAAAAGGATCATGATAAACTGTATGGAGGCTGAAATTTTAGAGAGAAAAGATGTTGGGTGAGGAAGACTTTCAGCAAGTTCTCTGGGACATTACACAATGTAACTTTCCTTTTACCAACGCTTTTGCAGGAGAAAAATATCAATAAAGTATCACCTTCAAGTCAACAGATCAGTAATGTGGGGATTTGTCATCTTGCTGAAGTCATGTTCTAAATTCAGCTGGAGTTGGGGAGGGTGTGGTTTAGGCTGCTAACTGATCCCCTACACCCACGCCCATCTTTTAGAACTAGGGGCACCTGGGTGGCTCACTCCCTTAAGCTTCTGACTCTTGATTTCAGTTCAGGTCATGATCTCACAGTTCCTGGGTTCGAGCTCTGCATCTGGCTCTGCACTGACAGTGCAGAGCCTGCTTGGGATTCTGTCTCTCCCTCTCTCTCTGCCCCTCCCCTGCTTGTTTCTATCTCTCTCAAAATAAAAATAAACTTAAAAAAAAAACAAATGAAGTAGTCTGTTCCAGGTGTAGCCAGGAACACGGCCAGCAGCTTCCAACATGGCGGTCAGGAGAGGACATGAGATCATCGCTGGCCCTGAGGTGCTGTGTGGCCCCCGAGGCTGTGTCCCTGCAAGCAGACGGCCATGCCCCCCCACTCCCCTTTCAACCTCCAGGTAAAAGCGGGGCATCTGTTTTCAACACAGGTGGATGCCCACGCTTGAAGACAGGAGGTGGCCTGGGAGTGTCGTCTAGCTGGGCACCGTCACAGGAGAGAGAAACGCCTATACTCTTGCAACCGAGAAGGCGACAAGGTAAATGCTCCTTTCGGAGCCTGACTCCCACTACACTAGACCCGACCTCCAAAACCCCTGACGCTTGCCCTTCACTCAGGGGAAGAGCCAAATTCCTTCCCAGGCCCTGCACCTGCCTCCAGAACTGGGTATCAGTCCCCCCGCCGTGACCTGCTGTCCCGCAGTCTCCACCGGGTGCCTCTCGCCAGCCCCGCTGGACTCCTGAGTGCCTTGGTCCCGCCAAGCAATTCCTGCCACAGGGTCTTTGCACTGCCTCTTTGCTCTGCTTTGAATGTGTTCCCCAGGCATTGCATGGGTCCCTGCCTGGTCTCCTTCAGTGTCTGTTCAGAAGCCCCTTTCCTAAGGTTTTCCTTGACCAAGAAAGTTTAAATGTCACCCTTGTACTCTGGGCACTCCCCACCATCTGTCCTCTGTGCACATGTGCACATATGTGTGCAAATACTTGTGCATGTGTGTAACATGTTTATCATCACGTCACACTGCATCCGTTTTCTTGCTGATTGTCTGGACCCACGCTTTTGGGACACTAGCCTCATGAGGACATGGTTTTTCCATTTTATTCACAGCCTTATCTATGCAGCCTAGGGTAGCACCCAGCACAGAGTAGGGCCTCAGCCGACACTGGTTACATGAATGAGTGCGTGGATGACCGAATGGCGTCTGTTGGTGGAGACAAGGGGCACGTGGGGGAAGGAGGCCGGCCAGGTGAGGCAGGCCAAGGTCCGAGGTGGCAGAGGACAAGGGGAGTAAAGCTGCAGCCCCTCGGGATGTCACTGGCACAAGCCGCCAGGACCCGATGCCCACAGGTTGGGGAAGAGGGAGAGAAGCGGATTTGAGCACGTGCACCAACCAGCCTGTGTGGCCCTTAGCAAGGCAGGTGTTGTGAACCTCCCGGAGTCTGGGTGCAGGCCGGAGCCAGCCGAGGAGGATAGTGGGGGAGTGGCCGGGAGAAGCTGGCATGACACCCGCAGGTGGCACATGGCTGGCAAAGGGGAGCATGGCACCGGAAGGGAGGAGGGGTGTCGTGACAGCTTAGCCAAGAAGAGCAGGATGCCTTCATGGTTTTCTGGACCTGCGGTGCCTCTGTCTTTTGCCCTTGCCAGGCTGGCATCTAGGGGCGGGGCTTAGCGGCCCCGGGGGCGGGGCTTAGCGGCCCCGGGAGCGCGGCCGGCTCCGCTGGGCTGTACCCACCGCACAGTCCAGGTAGGGCCCCCTCAGGGCTCTGGTGAGCCTCCTGCTCCCGAGAAGACTCCATCCTGAGCCCTGCTCGCTGGCCTGGTAGTTAGTAACGCCCCGTGTGCCACAGATTGCCTCCCCCACTGCTTTTCTTTGGGATGACAGCAGCCCACGCCCCCTGATGGCAGAGGGGGCGGGTGCTAGCTTGCTCCTTCCTCCTGCTTTGCAGCCGAGAGCGTCAGGGTGCTGCTAAGGAAGGCGTCAGGTGCGCACCCGCACTGCTTCTGCTCTGCGGGGAGAACAGTGCCAAGGTGGACAGGCTTCCGGTCCCAGCTCCGGCTCTAAGCCGCTTGGGAGATGGCCTGGTGGTCATATGGGCACCGCCTTGTCCGAGGACCTGTATGGCCCCATCTATTGCCTCCCACCGACCGTATGGCCTTGGGCCACTCCCTGCGTCTCCTTCCGGTGCCAGATGTGGAGATGGGTGGGGTGCCTTCCCGGCCAGCCTCACACAGGGTTCCCTGTGGGGATAATGGGATTAACAGGTGCTAACTTACTTGGTAATTCTCCAAGGACCGAGTACTCTTAAGGGACTTTGCTGCTACTAGTTCTTCCCTCCCCCCACCTAGAATCCCAGCACAGGACCCCAGGGTTCACGAGAATTACTGAATGAAGACAGGCCTGTGATCATCTTCCACTCTCGTTGCCTCCTCTGCGGTCTCTGCGGGTAATGGGAAGTGACTTTTCAGGTACATTGAAAGGAATAATTTGGCAAACTGTGTATGTTAGCTAAATTCTTTTTTTCCCAGTTACCCCATTTTCACAGACCCTCCAAGTTCATTCTTTGTCACCATAGCAACCCTCGTCCTCTGAAAAAAGGAGTGAGCATCACTGGGCGGGTAGGGGAGCCTGCGGACGCAGCCATGTGGGAGATGTGGGCCCTTTGTGGGCTGTTTGGGGCAATTTTGTGAAGACTTAGTCCCCCTGTGACATCAGAACCTTGTCATAGGTTCTGGGACACTCTTAACACCTCTCCACCAGGCACATCAGTCAGGTTCACGCACATCCTTTTGTATGATCCTGCAGCAATGAATGGGATAAATACCAAGACCATATGACATCAGCAGCCACAGTGCGGCCGGGGTGTGTCCAGGTGCCGTCTGCAAGGTAAGAGGGAAGTCATTCCATCTTGCACCTGGTGGGCCTCTTCAGGTTCTTGTCAGCGCCCTGGCCGCATGTGGGATAATATTTAGATGCCACAGACTGGGTGACATGGCTTGGGACAGAGCACACAGGGGGTGTGTGGCAGGTCCAGGCTCTGGTGCAGGGAGCTGGGCCTCATGAGCCCTGTGACTCACCAGTCCCTGTGCTGCTGGAGTACCAGTGACAGGAGAGAGGCCACATGCAGCACACAGCATGTTCCGGGGGACGGATCCTGGGCAGGACATCGGATTTTAGCCAAAGGCCATGCCAGCTCCAGTAGCGAAGCACAAGTCTTTGAAAAGCTCCTGCATGTTCCTGGTGGAGACAGAAAAACGATGACCAGGAGACACCACGTGACTGCTGTCACCAGCTGGGCTCAGTCGCAACTACTGAGTCCTAAGGCCAGACAAGAAAAGCAGTGACATTGCATGAGACGGGAGTAACACATCCCAGTAAGGACTTGTGTCCCCGATGGAGCAGCCCAGAGAGCAAGGCGGGTGGTACACACTGTCACATGCTGCTGTGTCACAACAGGGTGCCCCGCATCGGTCCCCCCTCCCCTGTGTGACCAGCTGCAGGGGACAGAACCAAGTCTGATCCTGGTATGGAGGAGTCAGTTGTTATTCGGGTGCCAGCTGAACATGGACCATGCCCCACCCAGGGATGGCCTTGAAGGACCATAACTAGGCAAATCCCCCACAGTGAGCAGAGCCTTGGGCAGCACATGTGGTCCCCCATGATCAGCTGGGGTGGGGTGGTCGCTGAGGATGTGGGGAACTTAGACTAGACAGCAGGGGAGGGACATGAGTGTCAACAGTAGCCAACTGCCATGATAAGCGCTGTGGCAGGTCTTGCTAACCTCCTTTTTCCAGATGGCTCCTTGTGACAGAGGGTGAGCTGGGACCCTGGAGGAGCAGCGTGGAGCTGAGGGGTGCACACTGAGACGGGAAGACAGGGGAGGCGCCACATCTGTGCCCTTTACAGAAGGAGAGGTGCGCTGCTTAGCTGCCGGGAGTGTGGCCGGCAGAGCTCTGTGTCCAAGTCACGCTTTCCCAGTGAGGTAGAGGGACAGGCTATGAACCCCGGACGTTTCAGCCCACCCTGGGGCAAGTCTAATGGATGCTTCTTTCCCCAGAGCCCAACATCGGGGGGCCCTAAGCTGAGGGTGATTGTGCACAGTCCTCCTGCCGGGGCATTTGGCAATTTCTGGAAACATTTTTTTGTTACCACAACTTAAGGAGGTGCTGCTGGCATCTAGTGAGGAAAGGCCAGCGGTGCCACTAAATGCACAAGACGCTCTCCCACAGCAAAGAGCTGTCTGACCCCGAATGTTAATAATCTCGAGGTGGATGGAAGCTTCGTTCTGTCTACCTCTTAAATCAAAGTCTTCCTCCCCTTCCTTTCATAACTGTTGGTCCCAAATAAGTATCTTGGATTCCCAAACTCAGCCTTAGCATTTGCTTCCTGTGAAGTCAAACTGATAGGAGGATGCTTCCATTTCTTACCCCAGTGCCTGGCATGTTGTGGGTTCTCGGTAAATATTATGAATCGTGAGGATCCTCTAGATTAAACATCACACCCCACAGCCTGCATGTCCCTAATCAGGAGACCAGTCAGGAACGAGTATAGTTTTCATTTTCCATGAAAGGCTCCCCATGAGAACACTGTTGAACTGTGAAAGGTCCTCAGGTCGGGGATGTTCAAACCTGATGCCCGTTTGAAGCCTTTGTACACACTGTTCCCTCTGCATCGGCAAGCATCTCCATCTGGGAAACTCCGGACACTGACTGCTTCCTCCATAGAGCCTTGCGTGCCTGCGTCCCCATCCCTACCAATGACAAGGGCTGATTCTCCTCTGGTCCCGGTATCACAAATACCTACCTTAATGAATACCTCATCACATTACAATGTGTGTTTATGGGTCTATAGCCCAAACTGAACCACAACATTGTATAAGCCAAAGATCATATGTTCATATTTTTATAGGTAGTACGAGGCATGGGGGTCCTTTCATGGACTTTTGTCTACCATGACACAGACCAGGAAGAGGATAAAACCAGAGCTGGAGCACTGGGGAATGGAGTTTGGTGTCTGCCAGACTTAACCTTCAGTGATTAATGCTTTATTTCCTCAGCAGAGGATGCGGTGAAGTGGGGGAGTGGTCACTAATGATTTCTGTTGGAGAAATAGAGCAGTTTGTGTCACCCAGTCCCAGGCACCAATTGTACAATCACACGCGCCTGAATTCAGTCCCTGCGCTTCCTGTAGGATCTGGACAGGTGGTTTGCAAAGCCTCTGTTTTAACAGAGGGGGGAAGGAGATTGAAGAGTTTTGATTTCCTTTTAAACAAAAGAAATGGTTTCGAACCTTTCAGATCTCTGTGGAAAAGGGGGATGGGAAGGAAGAGAGAGACAGAGACACAGAGAGACAGAGACATGGAGAACAAGCAACCCGAGCCCATCTCCAACCCTGACCCAGCCCCGACCTTTCTAATCAAGCACACTCTGCAAATGGAATCCACTAAGATCAGAATTAGCGCGGTTGAGGAGATGCAAGAAAGCTTATGACATCTCAGAGAGAAGCACAAGAGTGAGATTTTGCTCTGTTCCTTCAAAGCAAGGACGGTCAGGAGACCATCTCCTTGGCTGATAAGGTCCTTGATGCCAGGATTTTCCGTTCTGGCCTCTGCTGGCTCATTGCATGTCCGCATGGCTTCATGATCCATGCCAACCGTGCCCTGAGAAGTACCCACGAGTAGACTTAGCAGGGAGCCCCACTTGCCTGGCTTTAACTCCTCTAGGTCTGAATCATAACTACGAGGGCCATTCCTACATGCCAGGCTGGACCTCCCTGCTCTCTGCACCATCTCGGGGGTCAAGCACGTTCTGACCATTCCCTCTGGTGTTTCAGGATAAGACGCTAATCATTTACCCAGGGCCATCAGAGTCCCAGGCGCCCTCGAGACAAGAAAGAGCTTCTATTTCCTGTAGGCAGAACACCCTGAGAGTAGCATCTTTCACCTGTCTCCAGGGAAGGAGCCCCAGTCACTCAGAAGCCAGTCACCTCGCCCTGCAGGTGAGTTTGTGAGGTAGCAACTCAAACGCCCTCTGCGCCAACACCCCACAAGCCGAGGGGCACCTGAGAAGGGAAGACAATTAAAACCACACTGGCCAAGGAATTATCATAAGAACCTAAGAGTGTTTTACTTGGCGGTGAGGATGTAAATAGTCAAAGGGTGCAACGAAGTTTGGGGTTGTGCTCCATGGCCCCGGGACCAGTAAAGGAGGGTGTGGGGAGGCGGAGCGCAGGTCAGCATGAAAGAGGGTTTCCTTACAGAATGTGGGGAACGGGCGGTTGCGGAAGTGGCGATTTCCACGGGGAGATGTGCGCCAGCTGCGGCCAGCTGTGCAGACCCGGTTCAGCCCCTGCTCCCGCCTGCACCCGAGGCGCTTTCCGGCCCTCCCCAGTCTGGCCCATCACCTGTTTTCATAAATGAGTGTTCACTGGAACGCAGCCATGCCCATTCCTTTACATGTAACATAGTCTGTGGCTGCTCTCTCCCCACAATGGTGGAGTTGTGGAGTTGTGGTTGTGACAAGGACCCCATGGCCCGCAGAGCTGGACGCACCCACCACTGAGCCCTTTGCCGGCCGGCCCTTACTGTGACCCAGTCCCCTGGGAATCTGTTAACTCTGCCGCTTCCTGGAGGGAAAATTGAGTGGCACTGTGGCGTTGGAAGTAAGGATCCCCCTGAAAATGATTGAAATCTTTTTCTTTTTTCTAAGAGAACCTGAGACGGGTGATTTTTCTTGTTCCCTTTAATTCAATTTCTTTCCACGTTTCTTCTTATGAAACCCTGAGCCGGCATCTCAGCCTCGCCCTGGCCGATGTTTACACAGATACCCCGCTGCATTAAACTTCCTATTTCCTAGGGATTAGACACAGATATTGTGGGAATTCAAAAAATATATAATAAAAAGAATCCTGGGAAATTTAACTCTAGAGAAAGGAGAGAGCCTGAGATCCAGGCCACTCAGCCTGCGAATTCTAACAGGACGGAAACAAAGAGTCAGTCTGATGAACCTCATGGCATGAATGCACCTCGAAGGTGTAGCCTCGTCAGGCCTGTGCTGGCACCTACCACAGGATGTCGTGGGTTGAGTTGTGTTCACATGCAGATATCCTGATGGACTGATCCCTCCCCTGTACAACTGACTGGCCTTGTTCAGAAATAGGGCTTGGCTGGATATAATCAAATTGAAATGAAATCATGCTGGATTAGGGTAGACCTCACTCCAATGACTCATGCTTTTCTAGAATGAGGGGCATTTGGACACAGGCACCTAGGAAGGAGTAGGCCATGTGAAGAGACAGACACACAAGGTGACAGCCACATGAAGACAGAGGCATATATTGGTGTGAGGCACCTGCAGTTTGAAGATTGTGGGGTTAGTAAGAGCCACCAGAAGCCAGGGAGAAGCAGGGAAGAATCCTTCTCTGGAGCCTGCAGAGGGGGCATGGTCCTGCCACCCCTTGATTTTGGACACCTAGCCTCCATGACCATGAGACCATCCTGGCTGCTGTTTCAAGCTACTCAGAGTCTGTGCCACTCTGTTAGGGCAGGCCCTGGGACTCAAACACAACAGGCGATTAATAAATGTGTGCTGAGGGATTACCCAAGTGAATGCACACCACCACCAAATCCAGAGGGGTTCAGAGGCTGGGCTGTAGATGAATCCATGGGGGAAGTGGGACAAAGCAGAGGCAGGCGTCTGTGAAGGAGGCAAATGCTGAGTGTTTGTTGAGGGTGACAGAGGTCACCTGCCCCTTGCCTTTCCCAAAGTCCTATTCATAATTGTACAGAAAGGCCAGCTGCAAGAGGTGATCGAGAGAATGCAGGGTCCCCCCAGATGGGGCCTGAGCACACCCACCATGCTCTGAGTCTGCATCAAGAGAAGGTGCCCGTGTCTTGCTGTGGAACTCTTGAGCCAGACCCTCCCCTTGAGTGACACAGCTGTTGCTGGGGGCTAGGGCACAGAGATCCTTGTTGATGGCCTTGGTGTCACAGCTGAGGGTGAGTAAGCAGGACTCAGGGACAGACAGACCACCGGAGGGCCCTCAAAAGGGGCTAGGGGCAGACAGGACAAGCCCAGCACTGGGCAAGGTGGCCGGGGCCCCCAGTGAGTGTGTCTTCTTCTCTGGAGGAAGATCAGACCTGGGAAAAGCCATCAGGGACATGATGGGAGAGGGGAGGAAGGGGGTCAGGAGATGGGAGAGGGGCCTGAAGTGAAACCAAGAATGAGGAAAATGTTCCAAGACCTGGCCTTGAGTAAAATAGGGTTGATCCGAGCAGCGGACATGGGGCGGCAGAAACGTGCCAATTACGGTGGCTGGCTGGCTTTACCTCCCGTAACCCCCACGTGTGATGGAGAAGAAACCGCCACCCCAAACCTGAGGGATGTGTGTGCACGGGAAATCATGCATCTGGGACTTTCAGTAGCTTCAGTCGAATGTGCAAGCCCACGCCAAATCTGCCGTACCCCACAGGTGGGAGGCAAAGTCACCTTCCCCCCAAACTCTCTAGAAAGTCCAGGGGGACCTGAAGACACGTCATTTATTACCTGCCTAGTTAGCCTTTTAGACACTTTCCCCCAATCCCCACATCCCCACCATAAGATTTTAACATCAAAGATAGACTTTGTATTTGTTGATATTCCACGTGTATATCTGTACTTTATCCACAAAAGGAGTAACATAGTTTCTTGCCTCCAAAGCAATTTCCCCCTCACCTCCACTCCGAATTGACAATGCGTAGCTTGGAAGGTCCGATTCCCATCTTCCCATGTGATGCTGATCGCTCTGGGTAACCTTCTGCATTAGAAGAGGCCACTTGGATGAGATGGGAATGCTTTCACTTCCTCGCTCACCTGGCTAAAGCCTTCCATGAATTAACTGGGTCATGGCAGGCAAACAGAAGCAGCTGGGAGCTGGTGTTCTAAATACCAGATTTCTTAGGGTGTGTGTTTGTGCATGCGCACACGTCTGCATGGGCATGTATGGGTGTGTGTGTTTGTGTGCATGCGTGCGGGTTTGCATGTGTGCACATGTATGTGTCTATCTCATTGCATCTTCCCAAAATGCAATGAGATGAATATCGCCCCTCCCTTTACACAAACGAGAACACCGAGTTCACAATGTAAGCCCAAGGTCACTCAGCCAGTGAAATATAAAGCCATGATTTGAACCCAAATCTGTGTGACTCCAAGTAGTTCTTGACTGTCACACAATAGGTGGGGAATTTTCCATCTCACAGAGCTTCGGTATCTTTGTTTGCAGAGTAAAGCTGAAAATAAAGACCACTGCCCAGGCCATCAAGGGAGAGATGCCCCCACAGTGACCCTGTATGGAGTGGGATCTTAACCGCTCCCTTAAAATCCTTGTGCCTCGGGGCACCTGGGTGGCTCAGTTGGTTAAGCGTCCAACTCGATTTCGGCTCAGGTCATGATCTCACTCACGGTCTGTGGGACTGAGCCCCACGTAGGGCTCTGTGCTGTCAGCGTGGAATTGACTCTCAACCGTTCTCTCTGCCTCTTGCCTCAAGGCCTCGGCCATAGCTGAGCACCCAGAGGGACCACCTGAACCAAGCTGGGGCCATCGCATACGTGGCTAGGGATCTTGAACCTTGAAGGGATTCAAGGATTCAAGTCAGGCCTTGATTCAATCCTTGAATCTCTTCAAGGTTCAAGTTAGGCCATTAGAATGGCTGACTAGAGTCACTCTAAAGAGCCAGGACAGCTGAGCTCTCCAAGCTGGGCATGTGCCTGTCTCCTCCCAGACCCTCCCATCTGCTCCCTGTGCAGGGGAATGCGCTTCCTGGTGCTCACGCCAGCTGCCCTTGGCCTGTTCAGGCAGTGGCAAGAACAAGGGGAGGGGAGGCTCGGGTATTTCTTGCACCTTCCTATCTCTGCTGGGTCTTCAACAATGGCCTCGTCTCCTGTATGGATATTTTCAGGGCTTCTCACCCTGTGATCCCAGCATCTGAAGGAACAGCCCCCACCAGGGTGCTCACGTCTGCTGCAGGGGCCCCACTTCTGATGCTGGGTGTCACCACCTCTCCGTTTTCCATCAGGCCCTTTGCCATTGCTAGTCTGGGGGTGGGTGTCTCATTATGCTCTGGACCCTCACCTGTTGCATCCCCAATGGAACCACTTCCCCATATTAAATGCTAAATTAGTAAATGGTTTCTCCCATCCTCTACTTCTCAAAACTCTGACTCCCAAATGGTGGCTTTTTTGAAACCATGTATAACCGAACTGAACACGAGTTCTTCCACCCGCTTCACAGAAAGCCAATAAAAAGCTGATGCCAAGCTTTAGCAGTGAACAAAGACAGGCTATTTACTGGAGTGGAGCCACCCAGGAGAGCAGGGAGCTAAAGCTCAAGGTCCCCAAGTCCCCTTTGGCTTGCAAGTGAGAGTTTTTAAGGGCAAAAATCAAAGGTAAAGGGTCTGGAGTTGCACGCTCCTCTAATTGGTGAGGGGTTGGGTAAACTTCAAGATGCACTGGTCTTTCTGGCGCCGGTCCGTCTGGTTTCATCAAGATTGTGGTTGGGGGGCTCTTTCCCTTCTCTGGCCCAGCTCTGCGAAACATCTCAGCAATATGTGCAGTGATGCTGTCTCTGTGAGCAAGGCCAGAGGCCATATGCTTTGTGACTCTGACGGTGCAGGCTACTTCGTGTCTTGTTCCCTGGGCTACACTTTCATCATGTCAAAGCACCTGATGTTTTCCCCAACTGCCTTTAACTCTGGGCGCCACAGCTCTCCTCAGACCTAACTGGGTGGACGCTTGCTGAAGCAGGCAACTCAGTTCTCTGTGGACACAACTGGGTGCGCAACAGGGTGCACTGGCTTCCGACTGCCTGCCCGGAGTGCGGCTCCCGCAGGTTAAGGCACTACACTGTCCCCCACTTCAGATGCCAGCTGCAGGCAGTGGGTCCCCAGCTTGCCCACAGCGTCTGTCCAACCTGGCCAGAGATCAGCGGTTTCTAAAATGTTCTTTTTATTAATTAATTTATTTTTGAGAGACAGCAAGAGCAGGGGAGGGTCAGAGAAAGAGGGAGACACAGACACAGAAGATAGGCTCCAGGCTTTGAGCTGTCAGCCCAGAGCCCAATGCCCCACGAACCGTGAGATCATGACTTGAGCCAAAGCGGGAAGCTTAACCGACCTAGCCACCCAGGTGCCCTGATCAGCGGTTTCTACCCTCCAACTCAGCATCAGTGATTTGCTGTAATGGCTCAGGGAGCTCAGGGAAATGGTTACTGACCATGTTCTTAAGGAGAATATAATAACAATACAAAGAACAGCCAGATGAAGAAGTTGACAGGCAAGGTCTAAAAGGGTCTAAAGAGGAGCTTCTATCCCTTTGGGGTTAAGGAGGAACCACAAAGGAACCAGGGACAGAAACCAAATGTATATTTCTTTTCTTTTTTAAAATTTTATTTTTTACATTTATTTATTTTTGAGAGACAGAGAAAGACAGAGCATGAATGGGAGAGGGGCAGAGAGAGAAAGAGACACAGAATTCGAAGCAGGCTCCAGGCTCCAAGCTGTCAGCAGAGAACATGATGCAGGGCTCAAACCCATAAATCATGAAATCGTGACCTGAGCCGAAGTCGGAGGCTTAACTGACTGTGCCACTCAGGCGCCCCAAAAGTGTATTTCTTATTATGTCACAAATATCCTGTTTAAAAGATCTACAATGGTTCTATCCAACTTGACCCTGATTGAGTCGATCTCAGATTCCCCAGACTCTTAGCCTCCATGTCTAACACGTTTATATTTTTTGTTGTTTTTTTGAACAGCCCTAGCATCCTTCCAGTGATTCCCACCCAACACACACACACACACACACACACACACACACACACACACACTTTCCCTAATGAGTCAAGCAGTACTGGTGTTAGATTTTTGTCCCCAGCAGAACCTTGACTGATTCAGTGTCTGAACCTGAACAGTGCTCTATAAACCATAAAGCAGTTTGCCATATACATTTATCATGGGATCTCAAAACACATGCAAGAGAACTGCATTGTGCTTATTGGCCCCTGGCGGACGGACACACAGGCACGCAGGTGGCAGGACTGGAGTATTAGTTTGTGTTCCACCCTCACAGTACAAATAGGTTGCTCTTCTCCATTGCAGCATGATTTCCTTGCCTCGAGGTTTCCTGTTTCTGTCAAAAACTGAAGACGTGCTGGACAGAGAGTCACAGTGCCTCTAGGCTTTGAGGGGACATGGGCAGGACATGGGCAGGCTCTTGGCAGGAGCAGGGGTGGAGACAAATGTTGAAGATTTTTAACCAGGGAAAAAACATTTGGATCTGGTTCAAAAGAGAGTGGGAGATCCCTTGGAGGATAAAGAAAGAGAATGTTTCCACAGGGACGGGGGAGGCAGTTGGGGTCTGCTTGCCCAAAGCTCCCCAGGAAGGAAGTTGCAAAAGGTGTCAAGGAGACAGATCACGCTGTGTCTTGGTCCCTGTCTCCAAATCCAGGAGCATCTTCAGGGCAGGAGGATGGACCGAGATAGCTCACTCTTGAACGTTTCCCACGTTTGCCTGCATTTCCAAGGGTCTCGGCAGCAGGGGGCTGGAAGAGCTCTCTGAAGGCTCGGCTCTCATTTCAGACTGAACAGATAGAAACTCAGGTCCAAGAAGCCACCCAAGTGGCTTAGCCAACGAGCAGCTAAGCGGTCCTTCGCACTCTGCCTCCTGCCCCAGGATCTGTGATAGTGTCTGAATTCACCACAGAGGGATCCAATTAGAATAAATCACCATTTTCTTTCAAAACCTCCTTGTGCTGGGAAATACTAGTCATTAAACCTTTGGAGAGAATTGTTTCAGTCAAACTACATTTCTTGCAGCTGCGCAAGAGGTGCCCTATGAGCAGAGGTCAAGGGTGGTGGGGAAGGCTTCAGGGAACCCCAAAGTTTGAGGCAGCACGAAGGAAGTTACAGCAGAAACAAGCAAACAAAACCAGGATCCTGATGTCCTGGGCCCTCACCCCAGCTTGACCACTGGCTGAAGGTCAGCTTCCATTTTTGTGCAGTACAGTTAGGAACCTCCCCCCCCCCGCCCCCACTCCATCCACCTGCTGCCTTGGGGTGTAGTGCGATCACATGGGTAATGAAAAGCCCAGGGAAATGTGCAGGGTTGGCACTCTGGGAGTGAAAGATGGAAAAAACTGGAGCTCCATCACCTGCTGGCCAGCAGCAGATTCTCCACTCTCTCAGTCCCTCCCCTCCCTGCACACCAGTCCGGCTCCTGCAGGGACCCAGCCTCAGGCTGAGCTGGGTGCCCTCGGGGTAAGAAGTTGAAGATCAAGCAACAAGACCTGAGGTTTTCTGTTCTTACCCACTGACCTGTCCTCAGTTCTTGGGTATTTTTAGCCAACAGAGACCCTTGATTAGGGAACGGCCCCTCCCTACATCCTCCAGGAAGTAGAAGAAATGTCTGGATAAAACACAGCTCATGGTAGAAAGGGCATTCATCGGAGACTAACCGTGGGCCAGCCCTGTCTTGATCTTAACAGGGAAACTGAAAACGCTTGGCCCTGGAAATGTGTTGCTCCCAGAGATGCATCTTAGATGAAGAAAAGCAAGGGCAGTTACGGGCGGACCTCTTACTGTAGGTCCAGCGCGTCACTGCTCCTTGACTCCATTTCGTTTGCACACAGGGAGCTCCATTCATAGTTTACAGATGAGGAAATCAACACGCACGCACACACACACACACAAGTAAACAGATTGAGGGAAGCCGACAGTTAACGAGTAGCAAATCAGGGACTGGCGCCTGGACTGCCCGGCCTACAAACTTTACAATAAACCATTGATTATGTGCATGCCGCAAGGCGGGGGCTGCATTCAGGGCTTTGCGACCACTGTCCCATTTCCCTCTTCAAACAGCTCCATTAGGCCATGGCCACCCCTACTTCCCCACAAGAAAGCTGCAGCTCTGCGACGTGACATCACTGAACCAATTTCACACAGTCAGATCTGGAGGCTTAACTGTGAGGGCGCACAGCCCCCTTTGTCCCCTGCCCCCCCCCCAGCTGGCCTTTCGGAGAGGGAGGTAAGGAGAAAGCATGGGTTCAGGTGACCAGCACTCTCAAATTCAACACGACGATGCTTCTTACAGAAGAGCAGTGCAGATTCCAACCCTACGTTGGATGCTCTCCTGGGCCTCCTGAGGGCTAGGCACAGGACAGACCTCCTCCGGAGGGACGGAGGCGACACAGATCCAGGGTCTCTCCTTGCAAGCAAAGTCCCTCACCCTGCAAGCAAAGTCACCCTGTGGGAGAAAGCTTCCAAACATCTGTCCAAAGTCATTTTTTTTTTTTATTATCTGCTCAACGTACTGATAGTGTTCTCGTCTCAGAAACTGACAGCCTCGTCTTAACTATGCAGGATAATAAGGACATTATGAAACTTGTTCTGAGACTCAAGTTTATCAATGGCACACATTTTTGTGCTTTTGCCCTACGTCGGATTTTAGTGTGCGTTGGGTATAGATCACGGGTTGCAGATTCCTATACCCCACCAGTAGGAATTTTTTTTTAAGAGTTAAAACACGTATTTCTTGAACATTGACCTCAGCACTCACTGCTGCATCATAGTCTCCGCTGTGATGGCAATGAACTCCAGCTAGGCTGTCCCAGCCCTGTGTAGCTACAGAGGACTTGGATTGGGGTGAGTGCAACTGAGGACGGGAATTTTTCATTCCAATTTTAATTAAAGTTAAATAGCCACATGTGACTAATGGTGACAGCATTGGACAGCAGGCATCTAGATAATTACTAAGAAAATACCCTCCAGTTACTTTTGTATACACTTATTTTATTGTAAACATGGAGAGATTTCAGTGTGTTTACCCACTAGGTTTACCTCTTGGCCCCAGTATTTTGCACTGTGGGGATTCACAGTTGTGTAAACACTGTTTGCACGAAATGAAGTTCAAGAAAGAGGCCATGTGTTTGCTTAATAGCTTTACACTGTAAAAACTCCAAGAGTCATAATCAAAAGATTAAACACTCAGAAATGCAAACAACCTAACCGTCATACACTGCCTACCTGCTGTCTAATGGCATCGAGATCGAAAGAAGTATAGTGATCACATAGAAGCCAGTGGCTTGGCCTGGAGAAAGGTATCCCCCAGGCCGGGGGACAAGGGGAGGGCTAGGGAAGGTGCTCAGTCTCACCACGTTGCCATCTCCCTTCCAGCAAGTTCTCTCTGCTCGATAGCTCTTCACTCCTTTTCTCTCACTTGTAAGTTTGCCTTTCTCATGTGTTGTTTATTCTGTATCGTTATGAAATGACCTCTCCTAAAACATGGCCATCAGGATGTCTCTCTCTGGAATCGTGTCCTGTCTGAACGGCAAATGTCACGACCGCTTCATTATTTAAAATACACGGATTCCAGACCGCAGTTCGCAGACCTGGGTCAGCAAAGGGACCTGGACAACTGGGTTTTCGCAAAGCGCCCCAGCTGGGTGAGGGACATGCCAGCCCAAATCATCCTCCTTTGACAAAGACTTTCATGGGTGGGGTCGGACATGAACGCCTGTCCCAGCCACAGGGGCTGGAGGGGCCTGAATGTCATCATCAGAGCCATCGAGTGACACTCTCCGGCAAGCGACGCATCTCACCCTCGGCATTTAATAGCAACTGTCTCTGCATAACCCTTGGGGGAAGGTGCTTCCATTCCCAGGGAGAATCGGAAGCTTGGAGAAATTAAGAAAGGTCGGCTCTACTTCTACACCACAGACAGATCCTATGTTCCAGGCCTGCACCTGGTGCTATCTAGGACAGGCGGTGCGGCAGGGAATAAAACTGTTATCTCTGCTCCCAGAGAGTTTGCGTTCTAAACGGAGGAGACAGATGATGAATGAGTAAACAAGTCCATATTTCAGCCGGCAAAGGCCACGATGAAAACCCGAAGGGCAGAGTGCAGGGTCCAGACAGTGATGCCAACCTCTTTGAAGGAAGGGACTCAGGGAATCTTCCCTGATAAAGTTGCCTATGGAGCAGAGCCTTGAATACATTGACAATGTTTGCCCTGCAGGATCTGTGGGAAGAGCTGCGAGGGAGTGGGAAAGCAGGTGACAGAGCCCTGAGGCCAGAGTGTACCTTGCTCTCAGCCACACAAGTAATAGAAGAAAGAGCCACTCTCTGACCTCCACAAGAGCCCTTTCCGTCGGCCTTTGACCACGCGCTCGGTTACAGTTTGTAGCTAAGTGGCGATTGTACAACTCATTGATAACTTTTTTTCTCATCTGAAAAAACAGAGTTCGGCTGTAAAGGAAAAAGCCCCTTAAAGGGCAGGTGAGGACATTTGCCGCATGGGGTAGTTTCAGCACTGTGAGATGAGCACTGCTATTGTTATGCCCAGATCACAATATCGTTCCCCCAAACCAGAGACCGCCAGGGAGACCGAGTCACACACGCAAAAGCAAAGGGCATTTATTATTACGGGCTCGAGCTCGGGCTCACAGACTTCACCAGCGCAGTGGATCCGTGCTGAGAGCCCCGGACAAGGGCTGAGCAGGGTTTTTATGGGGTTTGGGAAGGGGGAGGTACAGGAAATTGTGACACAGGTACAGGGGTCCAATCATGATCGCATAACATCATTGGCAGTAACTTTAACCATACACATTGTCCAGAGTGTTCCTTACTTTTGGCGGGACCCAATCACAACATTTAGTGTTTCCTTGAAAATAACCAATTACAGGGTGGGCCACGGACCCCCACGTAGGGTGTAACTAGCCTTAAACAATAAGTGATTATCTATAGCTTCTATCTCTAGGCCTGCCCTTAGGAGTGTTAAGCAATTTAGCTGGCCACTTCTGATCAGGTGTTACTAGGGTGGTCCCTGGTTGAGCCATCTGTGCCCTTTCATTGTCTAATGATTTTGAGAAACTGACACTTAGGCTTCCAAGGTCAGAGGAGAACTTGAAGCCTGATATGGAGTCAGTTTGGTTCAGACCTGTGTCCTTTCACTATGACACTCATTTCATGGATGAGAAGACCAAGGCACAGGGAGGGGAACGGGCTCGCAGGAAGCTCCCTAGCTACCACGAGGCAGAGGTGGGGTGTGCCTCCGGATCTAATGTGGCACATTTCTGCTCGAGTCACCGAAGGCCCAGAGGTGTGGAGTCCAGGGCAGATAACTCTGGGAGTTGGGGGCCGTGAGCTGTGCCTTGGGGTCTGACTTGGGTTTACTTATGATAAGAGGTCTCAACCTCCGTGGAGTGAGAAATTGGCCAGATTCACCACGTCTTCCAGCAGCTGACACATAGCAACAGCATAGCTCCAAACTGCAGACTTATTAAAGCCATTAGAATAATTCTAACTGAGAATTTACTTAAAAGCTCATAATGACTTTCTAGACAGCCTGGTTCTCGAGCACCTTCTCCTATGTCTGTCATCCCCGGGGCTCTTTCTTTGGCACCCTCCTCCTAGACCCCCTGAGAGGTGTTGTTTTCTCTATCTGAGTATCCCCAGAGCCCGTCTTAGGAACATGATGGGAAATTACACCAAAGAACACAAGTGGGCCCCTCCAGGCCGCTGGTCTTGCTGTGATCATATCCTGCATTTCCTTAGCCTGTTCAGAGAGGAGGACGCCTGAGCTAAAAGCCCTGTTCGATTGGCGAACTCCTAGTCCTCCGGCACACCCCACCTACAATGCCCCATCGGAGACCGTCCTCCTCCAGGCAGGTGAACATCTCCCCTTCTAGGCTCTTACAGTTTCTATGCATGACTTTGCTAGAGCTTTGTCACATCACGGTTTAACTCCTCTCTTTACATGTCTTTCTCCTTCAGAAGGCTGTTCTTACAATTTAATTCCTCCAGTGTACAGTGTAGAGCCTGATACACAAAAGGCACCTAAAGAGTAACTGCAGGGCACCTGAGGGGCTCAGTCAGTTGTGTGTCTGACTCTTGATTTCAGCTCAGGTCTTGATCTCATGATTCATGAGATCAAGCTCTGCATTGGGCTCTGCGCTGACCACACAGAGTCTGCTTGAGATTCTCTCTCTCCCTCTCTTTTGGCTCCTCCCGCCCATGCTCTCTTTCAAAATAAATAAACTTAAAACCTTTTTTAAAAAGCAACTGCAGCATAAGTTAGTAGATGAATAAATGGATGAACAAATGAATTGGTGAGTTGTTCCAGGAATATATTGCTACCACTGAGCCTTCTCTGAAAGGAGAACAAATGTGTGTCTGTGAGACGGAAGCAGGACTGGGGCCCAGGGAGCCCCTGAGCTATGACTGCGTCCTGACAAAGGTTCGGACAGCGCCCCCCTCCTCCCCCGCCCCCCCCCCCCGGGAGCTCTGAAGCAGGGGTGGCCCTGCAGAGCTTCCGGGAGATGAGAAGTGAAAACGAGCCTTTGTACCTCACTGCTAATCAGTCATTAGGTGCAGACTCTTCCCGGCAGTAGGCACGACCTTGGGCTCAGTGGCACTTCTCAGCCAGGGCAGTCCTCCAAGCGAGGCTGTTGACTGACAAGCTATGGTTCTTGCTGCCAAGGGTCCGGCTGGGCAAAAAGAGCAGGAACCATTTTGGCCAGAATTACGGACCGATGCAGGGGTGGGGTGGGGGGAGAGAGGCTGTGTTGCTGCCACACAAATGGTCAGGGAGCATCTGCTTGATCATTTGGGTCCTTGAACCCTGACCCAATTTTCCTTATTTTAACTAGAAGTGCAGCAGCCTTGATGTGAGCAGAACATGGTGACTCCAGCTTGGGACCCTGCAGAGATGAGGCTCTGGGTCACCCAGCAGGTAAATGACTATGACCGAGGTGCTGGCTGGGGGTGAAGGGGATCTAGAAGGAGCATTGGGGGAGGGGATGGGGATTGTCTTTTATTGCCTGAGGACCAGCTGCCGGGCTGGGGACTACAGCACATCCTGCTGAATTTTCATCCCTTCCTAAATTTCCGGGAAAAAGCCAGTGGGAGCCCTGAGGACATGCGCCCAAGCCTCTGTGAGGACAGGAACTGAGCAGTCCAAGGGATTGTCCTGGGGGGAGGGTGGGTCAGATCTCCTGCAGAAGTCTAGGTCTCCTTGCCTCCATGCCCACCCAAAGCACTCACTATCTGTCCCTTGTTTGCTGAGTGACTGGACAAATGATCTAGGATTTCCAGGACGTCTACCGGAAGTGTTTCCCAGTAGGTCATCCCATCCCCACTGTATGACCTCATTGGAGGTGAGCCTGCTCATCTGCCACACCTGATCATCTCCATTCCCATGGCAGATGACGGCTCTGTCTACTCCAGAGGTCAGATTGTCCATCAGCTGCCCAGCAGGCAGGGGGATCTTCAAGCTTGGGAAGGGAAGCCTAAGGTGTGACTTTTGTTCAAGGTGCCTTTCAGCAGAAGATGCCTTGTTTGCCAAGGGAAGTCTCTATGTCAAACTGCTCTACGAGTGAGTTTAAAACTCAATAGGTAAATCCTGCCCCCTCCCCAGTTTTCTTTAAGTTGTTTGCGTGTGTGTTTTCTACTAAGATCTCCCAGGCAAAGAAAGACCAGCTTCCTGGAAGGGAGTGGCTCTTTTATGTGTACCAGTAAAGTGGGAAACCACGTGGTCTTTTGTGAGCATTGTTGATTGACGCTTCCAGCTTTGGAAAGTCTTGGTCACAAACACAGAGTGTCCAGCAAGTCAGCACCGGCAGTAATTCACAAAGCCCACACATACGGAAGCCTGAGGAAGAGACTTCCACAAGCCACATGGTCCTGAGAAGATGGTTATGGACACTATTTTTTGAAAATTGCATCTTACTTTCAAAATACTAAGGGAGCTTGACTTTTTACAAGATTCCAAAATGGCTTCCTGTCCCTTTCTTTCTGGCATCATTCCAGGCACATAGTACGTGCTCAGATAATGACAAATACTCCATCCCTTCATCTTGTATGGAATGAAGGATCTTTTTGAAAGATGAACAATTCGCCTGTTATTCATTTGGGGTTTTACCTAAGAGTGAATCTCTGCTGAAGAGAGGACTTTGATCATTCATTCATTCATTTATTTATTCATTGACTCACATGAGAAACTTGCTATGCATGGGTCACTGTGGATTAGATGTCCTGTATTCTGTGAATAAGTAAGTGTATGTGGATTTATGAATTTATGTGCATTATATAAAACATTATGAGAACATGACTCAGAATCATATACTTCAAATCATGACAAAGTGGGGTTTTTTTGGTGGAATTTGACATGCTGATTATGAAATATAACTGAAAAACCAAAGAAACAGAAATAGCTGAGACATTCCAGAGGAAGAATCAGTGATACAACTTACTTTACGGGATCTCTAGATTTGGCATCAAGTTCTAAGAATGAAAACAGTGTGGTGTGGACACAGGGTAGTCATCGGGACTGAGCAGAGAACCCAGTACCAGGATCTAGATCTATGAAAACCTGATAACTGACCAAAGGGAAAGACTAGATTCTGGGATAATTGTCATCCACAGAGGAAAATGTTTTCACGAGGATGCCCTTGTTACATTAATTACAGATATCAATTTCAGGAGCCCAATACTATGAGGTTAAAGGTAAAACTAGATATTATTTAAAGGGTTGCATAGAAGAGTGTCTCTACAGCCTTAAACTAGGAAGGGATTTATTAAACAAGACACAAAAGCACATACAGTTCAGAAAAAAAATAGACAAAATTGTCTACATTACACTGAAGAGCTTCAATTTATCTAAAGAAGCCATAAAGGACGTAAAGATAAGCCAAAACTAGGAAGAAATATTTGTACATATGAAATTGACAATGAATTACTTTTCGGGATATGCAACCACCTACAAATCAAGAAGAACAAACAGCTCAGTAGAATAATGGGCAAAACAGATTCCATTCAATAGAAAAGGCAAAATGAATGAACAATCAACGTACGGAAACAGACACATCCTCTTAATCAGCTGGGAGACGTAAAATAAAACCATAATGAGATGTCATTTCACAACTGCCAGATTAGCAAAAATTATAAAGTCTGACAGTAAATGATGAGAGAAAATGGGGCGATCCTTCCTCCTGACCCATGCAGGGGGAGAGTGGAATGTGATAAAATCACTGCAGATCGTAAATTTGGCATCGTGGATGGGGGGTTGGAGATGATGTGTGAGTCTGGAGAATCGTGTGATTGCCCCAAGAAATCTGTAGTGTTGTCCACATCCGCACAAATTTTAATGGTAAAAACTGGAAATACCTGAAATGTCCATTACCGAGTGTGCCTTATTCAACCAATGGAAAAGTATACAGCAGTGAAAATGAAGGGATTGCAGAAAAGTGCAAAAGAGTGAATGAATCTCGTGAGAGTCATTTCAAGGGGAAAAAACCAAGTCACAGTGAATACAGTAGGAGTCTGAGGAGGGAGCGTGGGTGAGGCTGAGGACAAAGTGCAAGCTAGTGCCGCCCCCTTCAGCAGGGAGCCCCCTCCCCAGGTGGGATATATGTGGTATTCCTCAGGCACTCCTGGCTGCCCAAGGACAAAGGAAAGAAAAGAAAACAAATGGCTAACTGATAGAGATCACAGTCGCACAGGACCTGGGTCTCTATCAAATATCTTAGTAAATTACAAAAAAAAAAAAAAGGTCCATCTTATCAATAGCCTTATCTCCAGAAACCTATAGACTTGGTTTGCTGGAACCCAACACCCCATCCCCCATAGTGCTGTGGGGAACAAAGACAAGAAGGAAATGGCAGTTAAATTTAAATTTCCTTATAACCTACAGCCCATTGACAGATACTTGAGGCCAACAGAGTCCAACATTTCTCCAGGAACTCTCTACCTTCCTAAAGTTAATGCCTCACTAGAGGGAAAACAACCTTAGCTTTACAGTAGCCAGGCCTCCAGTATCCTAGGAGTCCTCTGGCACATCAGAGTCTCTCTGGAGGCCTCCCTTTTGACCTCACCTCCCGACTCCATAGTATAAAACCGGCCATTCTTTTCTACCTCCGTGCAGCTCTTTCAGCCCTTGGGTCCTGTCCCCCTGCTTTAACAAGATCACCTTTTTTCACCGAAGATGTCTTCAAGAATTCTTCCTTAGTTGTCACCTCCGGACCCATCATCACCCCAAAACCTCATCAATTCCAATTATATGCAGCTCAAAATCAAGTACAGCTGAATAATTGTGTATCATTCGGGGTAACAAATGAGTATGGTAAAACTAGAAGAAAAAAATAGGATGGCAATTTCAAAATTCCCAGTAAGGTTCAAGTGCGAAGGGGGAAGCGGGGAGAAGTCTGGGAGGGGGCCTGCAGAAAAAGGCGGTCTTTCTTCTTCGCTTACTAGATGGAGTAGCTGCCACACAGCTTCGTGGTTCTTTTTATCTGACCCACAGCTTACAAAGAGTGTTTCCCCCTGTCTAGTATCTAATATTATCATTAAACAGGGAATCATTTATTTCTACCTGCATAAAAGAAGGGAGGTCAATGGCAAAATGTTGAAGGAAGGCTGACAGAGTTCCTTATTGACCTGGATCTTAAAGGTTGAGTTTGCTCTGGAAGAAGGAAAGAGAGAAAAATTAAATATGCATCAGGCAGATGAGAGGGAGACAAGAAGATGCAAATGTGAATGGCAGGTTGGTGAGGGTTACATTAAGCAAGATCCGGGACTATGCACTGACATTTGCATCACAGGGGATGTGAGCTTCTCTGAGGTCCCTCTAAGCCTTACACAGGCATTCTGTGATCAATGGGACCCACCGTGTAGTAAAATATACATAACACAAAATCTACCATTTTAACCATCTGTAAGTGCGCAGTTGTGACGTTCAGCACACTCACACTCTTGTACACCCACCCTTATGTCCATCTCCAGAACTTTTTCATCACTCAAAGCCATTAAGGAATTTATGTTGGGTAAGTGATATGATCAGGTTTTCTCTTGTGGGAAGAAAAGCACAACTTAAACTCTGGCTAGCAGCAGGCAGAGGACTGTAGGAAGATAATTTTAGGAGGCCAAGTGTGGCCCGAGTGAGTGACAGCAGAGCGCTGAGCAGAACTAGGGGAGGGAGCGTGGTCTTGGGCAAAATACACAGATCTCTGTGATTAATCGTGTGGGAGAGAGGGATGGAGCCCAGGGTAAACCCCGCTTTCTGGGTTGGGTACATACTGGGATCATTTATGAGAACGAGGTTATAAAAAAGAAAGAACAGGTTGGTTAGGTCTTTAAAATCAACTGTGCTCTATGATTTCCACCCACACCCAGTGTGATGTAACACTGTCCACATCCCTGGCCCCACTCCACACCTTATCTTCATACCCTTCATGTATATAAATCCCATTTCATGATAACAAAGTGTGCACAAGAAAGGATGGATTCCCCATAACCTTGCGGTTTTGCTGGCGGGAAGAGTGAGTGAGGACGTGGCTGAGATCCAGTTCAAAGGTGAATAAGAGACTTGCAGATGAATGGGAGTCGGCCAGTCCCCTGGGGGCACCCACAGTTCAGGGATCTGGTGACCACTTCCCCCGCTGTATAGCTGCCTGTGTCGTTGGTCCCACTCTGACCCTTAGTGTCTTGCTCAGAGCTGAATGGAGCTTCGGAGCCCCCACTGCCTGGAGGAGGCGTGACAGAGACCCCGGCATGACGTCTGACATCGCCATCATGCACCTGTTGATGGAACACGGCTCCCCACCTCACATGAGGAATAAAGGACCGAGTGAGGACTTGTACCCAGCCATCATTCTGCAAATGAGAGAAGACAGCCTGGGATTTGGAACAAGAGTATAGACCAGAGGTCAGTAAACAACAGCCCGGGAGCCAAACCCAATAGGCCACCTGTTTTCAGACAGCCCAACCTCTAAGAGTGGTGTCTATGTTTTTACGTGCCAGACGATAAAAACCCAAAGAAAATATTTTGTGACACGTGAGATGAAGTGAAATTCATATTTCAATGTCCATAAATAAAGTTTCATCGGAACACAGCCTTGCTCCTTCTTTCCCTCATTGTCTATGGCTGCCTTTGTGTTACAAAGGCAAAGGTGAGAGGTTGCAACAGAGACCAGGTGGGTCACAAAGACCACGATAGTCCACGGAGAATGTCTGCCAACTCCTAGTACAGACCTTGAGGACGCCATGCTTTTGCTTGGGGCAGAAGAGAACTCTGGGTCCATGGGGGGTGGGGGGCATTAGCCTAGCACCTGTCATCTGCCTGGGAACGCCCAGGGTAGTCTAACACCCAGATTCAGCTCCTAGCCTCTCCAGCCACCTGCATAGTAGCAGATATGCTGATCTCCGCATGCCCCACTCTAGCCGAGTCCACCACACCTTAGGCCTTTCCCCCAGGTATGGACTAGGGTCCGGCTCACACCACCACATCCACCTGCTAACCGAACAGGCCTTCCTATGTATCCATTCTTTCCAGAAGCATTTGTTGGGTCCCCACCATGCGTTAGGTGATAAGGATGCAATGGTAAACAATAACGAGTAAGATAGAAGTGGGCACAGTCCTGGTGGGTTAAGGAATCTAACACATGAGACGCATTAACAAAACCCTAAGTGAACGTCCAGCAGTGGCTTTGACATCATGAAAAAAAAAAAAGCTGCCCAGCAGGGAGTCCCAGGATCCTTGAGGATTTCAGCTGAGGGTCTAAAGGATGAGTGGGTCTTACCCCTGCAAAAGGGAGAAACAGTGGAACAGCATTTGCAAAGGCCCGGAGGAGCACACAGAAATTCAGGAACAAAGAAGGACCAAAAGGGTCATGTGGCTGGAGTCCGGTGACGGGGGTTGGTGGGGGTGTGGCAGGGACATGCGGTGGGTGAGGGGGCCTCGGGGCCTGCCTGCTGGTCAGCAAGCCAGCCCTGCCTCCTTTTCCCACCTTCCCTTCCACTTGTCTCTCCTTCCAACAGGCCAGAGCCAACTTGAGCAGAGGAACTGGATGAATTATCACTCGCTCACACCTTGGTTATATTATCCGGCCATAAACGTTCAATTAAGGAGATGAAGTGAATGCAAATTGCCGATGCTGTGGTTTAGTGTGACTTGAAGAAAGATCGGACGTGGTTTGGGCAGCCGAATCACACCTGTGGCAAGTAGGCGTGTGTGCCGCAGATAATTTGAGTAAGGTACTTAGCGCAGTGCCCGGGACATTGTAAGGGCTCCGTATAGGCTCCCTATTATTATTATTGTCATCATCCCACCCCCACTGATCACATTGTTATTTCCTGGACGAAGAATGACATCATTAAGAGAATCATTAAAATCAGGATACTTTTTTTATCTTTGTTTTTAATATTTTCATGAGTGTTAGGGATGCCTCATCCTTTCTCTTACCATTTAGAATCTTAAACTCAGGAGATTATTTGAAAAAGATGAGACCAGAGCACCTGGGGGGCTTAGTCGGTTGAGAGTCCGACTTTGGCTCAGGTCATGATCTCACGGTTAGTGAGTTCGAGCCCCATTTCTGGCTCTCTGCGCAGAACCCGCTTTGGATCCTCTGTCTCCCTTTCTCTCTGTCCTTCCTTGCTTGTGCGCTCTCTGTCTCTCTCAAAAATAAGTAAAAATTTAAAAAATAGAATTAATTGAAGACGATGAGACCACATATGCCGCTTGCTCCCACCAGGAGAAGCAGCCTCTGAGAAAGGGCCCCTCTGTCCCCAGGCAGAGGCAAGCCCAGGTCTGGTTTCTGGAGGACTCGGCAGCCTCCTGTGTCCTAGGACACCCCCCATCCCCTGGAAACCCGACACCAGAGCGAGGGCGGGAGCATCTGCTACCAGCTCAGGCTCCCTGAGTGCTGAGTCAGCCCGGAGCTGTAAGGTGAGCAATTGCCCGGGGTTGCTTTGCTCTGGCCCACAGTTTGGATCAAAGAATAAAGCTCTGGAGCTTTCAGCCCTGGAGAGAGGCCTCTGGGCTGATGAGCAGCGAGAGTGTCCTCATTTGAACCCTCTTCCCTTCCTCTTCGGCTCCCAGAACTCCCAGCAGCCCGCTGGCAGCTTGTCTGGGAGGACAGTCCTGCCACCTGGGCCTGGGCCTGGATGGGGAGGCTCCGGGGCGGGGGATTCCTGGTCCTGGCCCCGGCGCCTCTGGGTGCTCCGTCCCCGCGGACCCGGCTCCCTGTTCGAGCTCAGGAGAGAACCACAACGATGAGGATAATGACGGCAGGGCTTGGGCCCAGGCTGCCTGAGCCACATCCCGCCTGCCACCCTCCAGCTGTGTGACCTTGACAAGCGACCTAACCTGTCTGCGTGCTTCATTTTCCTTACCTGTTAAATGGGAGTAAGAGCGAATTCACTTTGAGGATTACATAAGAACTTACCAAGCACTTAAAATGGAGTCTGGCATGTAGTAGGTGCTCAACAAATGCCATTTCTGTAAGCCAACCATGCTGAGTGCCAGGGCAGGCGGCGTGGGTGCACGGCTACACAGCCACACAGGGCCCAGCACTTCGAAGGGGCGCCTGGGTGGCTCAGTCGGTTAAGCGTCTGACTTTGGCTCAGGTCAGGATCTTGCGGTTTGTGGGTTTGAGCCTCATATCAGGTTCTGTGCTGACAGCTTGCTCAGAGCCTGAAGCCTGTCTTCAGATTCTGTATCTCTCTCTCTGACCCTCCCCTCCTTGCACTCTCACTCTCTCTCTCTCTCAGAAATAAAATAAACATTAAAAAATTAAAAATAAATAAATAAATATTAAAAAAGAAGAGGAGGAGGAGAAGGGGAGCTGGCCTCAGTTTAAAGCTTTGCTCTTGCTGTATTGAAATTCTCAATGATTTCCGAGAAGCAACCCCACTGTTTCACGTGACGCCCCCCTGCCCCCGGTGCCACTGAAGCACTTTGCAGACGCAAGCCCGCAGCCTTCCCTTCGCTCTGGCCGGCCTGGTGCTCTCAGATGAGGGCCCAGATCAGAGGAAGACGGCTCTACCCAATGGCTCCCTGTGTGGGGGTGAGGTGGGGCCCCAGAGGCCGGCAGAGCCTCCCCCTAACCCCCATCCCCTCACCTAGCCTCTCTCAGGAACCTCGCAGCCTGCTTTTGCGTCTGATCCCTGATCAGGAGCTTGAAGCTGGTCTGGAGAGGTCTGCGGTAGCTGAGATAGGTTTGTGAGCTTCATCTGCAGAGGAAAAATGATCTATCCCAGATCCTTCTTTAAATTATAACAGGGTTTATAGAGTAAGGCCGAGTGGAAGCTTGCAGGCAGGAGTCTGCTAACATGCGTGGTTTTCTTCTGGCCTGTATGACATGCGCCACACACACATTGCCTGAATTCTCCACTGACACTTGGGAAATTTCACCTAAAATTTCCCATGCACGGCCTCCACCCCACACCCCAGACCCCCACTCCACCCCCCAGTGAGCCCGCGGGGCAGGGCTGAGGAGCAGCTGCCTAATTTCAAGGTGGGGTGTGTGCCTCCCAGCCTGCCAGGGCTCCCTCCCCTCCCGGGGGCTGTTCTCAATGCCGGTTTGCTCTTCGGGGCTCTCTGGCCCCTGATACCATCAGCTTCCTGGGGCCTGCAAGCTTTGAGCTTGACTTTGGTTTCAACCCAGAGAGGAATGGCTGTCTCAAAGGACTTTGGTCCGGGGCCAAAGGAGCCAGGTGCCCCTCCCAGCTCTGCCACTGCACCCGGAGGCCAGACAGGGACAAAACCCCAGGTTTCCAAGTCAGACAGGCAAGCTCAAGGTCGATCCCTAGTGTCCCACCGGCTCAGTCTCTCTGTGATGCAGGGTGTGTACGCTCCCTTCCATTCCTTCAGCTGTGACATGGGGACAGCAGTGCCACCCTTCATTTGTCCTGCTGCCACACAATGCCTGGCACCTTGCATTCTTTGTCTCCAGCCCTCCCCAGATCTCTGCTAGGTGTGATTGCCGTAAGCCATTGAAATGGAGGCCAAGAGATCTCCCAGAGAGAGAACCAGTAACAGATGCTAAATTCGGATCCAGTGACTTGGTGTGTGCTTGGGGGGAGGGGGGAAGATGCAGCAGGGGGTTCAGAGGGTCCCTGACTCCTGGGACTCAGCCAAGGGCGGGCGCGGGCAGAGAGGTGTGAGCTAACCAGTCTTGCTCTGGCCCCCTCATGCCTGGGGGAAAGGGAACAGCTGCCTGCTGGCCCCAGCACCCACGCAGCTCAGGGGTAGACCAGAGATGGGGCAGAGTCAGGGGTGACCAAGATGGGGCACGTACTGTCCTTCCTCCGACATCTGTGGCCCCGAGGTGGTCAGCAGCACGTGAGGAAGGGGTAATGAGGGCTGAGCAGAAGCTAGGGAGCCTGTGGTGGGCCTCAGGTTCACCAGGTGATGGCCTGAAAGACAGTGAGAGAGTCTGGAAGCCCAGGTGAGCCATCTTAGAGCACCTGACGTGCACCTGTGACTCCCAATACATACTGTTCTTATGCCTGTGTATGTGTGTGCATGTGTGTGTGTGTGTATGTGCGTCGTGTACACATGTGTGCATGTATTTGTGTGTCTGCATGTGCACATGTATGTGTCAGCATGTGTGTATATACACATGTGTGTGCATTTGTATGTGTATATGGGTGTGGGGGGGTGTATGTTATATATATGCATATGTGTATCTGTAGGTATAGGTGTATGTATATATGTGCATATTTATTCTTAATAAGACACATATATGTATATATTTGGAAACATATATGCATGTAAGTATATTGTGCATATGCGTATACCTGTACATATGCTCATATATGTATGCATATAATATGTATATGTGTGCATGCATATGTATTATCTTATATACCTTGAGCCTTAGGGTATAATGATACAGTAAATTAAATTAAAAAGCCTTTGTAATGGATAAAGGTAGTCAAAAGATACAAACCTCTGCTTCTAACATAAGTAAGTCCTGGGAATGTAAGGTCGAGCCTGACGACTAGGGTTGACAATATGTACTATATGTTTGAAAGTTGCTAAGAGAGTTGATCTTAGGGGCCCTGGATGGCTCCGCTGGTGAAGCATCCAACTTTGGCTCAGGTCACGATCGCATGGCTTGTTGTGTCAAGCCCTGAGTCGGGCTCAGTGCTGACAGCACAGAGGCCCCTCCCCTGCTTGCTCTCTCTCTCTCTCTCAAAATAAATAAAGAGAGAGAGTGAGGATCTTAAAGGTTCTCACCACAAGAAAAAAGAATTGCATATGATGTCTCTTTCTCCTGATGGTCTACAGATGCCACTGGGGGTGGGGCTGTCAAGGCCAATGTCTCAGCTGATGCCAGAAGGAGGGAGCAGGGAGCCCTTAGGGGCAGGTGTATCTTTAGCTTATGCTGGCTGAGAAAAGTGGGGTCCACTGTGACAGTCCGTCAGCCCTGGGCCTTAGCCACCCTGGGTCCAAGCGGTTGTAACTTCACTTCGCCCCTGCCCCCATGGGAAAAAAAAAAAGAAAATTGTAACCACGTGTGGGGATGGATGTTACGTAAACATGTGGGGATGGTGGTCATCATTTCTCAATATCTACATATATGCACTATGCGCCTTACCCAATGCAGTGTGACATGTCAATGACCTCAATTGTAAAAATAAGTTAAGTAAACAAAACTGAAAACCTTTGTACATCTTAGCACTTAATGAGGCATCTGAGGAGGGGTTAGAAATCTTGCAAGCGGGCCCCATGCCTTGCTGTTAGAAAGGCAACAGATGAGGCACCTGAGTGACTCAGTCGGTTAAACGTTCAACTCCGAGATCGGCTCAGGTCATGATCTCATGATTTGTGAGATTGAGCCCGAGCTGGGCTCTGCACAGAAATGAGGAGCCTGCTTGGGCTTCTCTCTCTCTCTCCCTCTCTCTCTGCCCTTCCCCCACTCACTCTATCAAAATAAACATTAAAAAAAATTTTCTTTAAAGGCAGCAGACTTTCCAGCGAATACAATCAGAATGCCCTTGAGCATCTCCGCCCCCAGCAGCCGAGGGACCACAGAAGGAACTACAGACATAATCTCCTGCTTCATTTTTCTATTTCTTTTTTTTTCCCATAATATTTTATTGTCAAATTGTTTTCCATACAACACCCAGTGCTCTTCCCCTCAAGTGCCCTCCACCATCACCACCACCTGTCTTCCCCCCTACCCCCTCCCCCCCAACCCTCAGTTCATTCTCAGCTTTCAATAGTCTTTCAAGTTCTGCATCCCTCTCTCTCCCCAACTCTCTCTCCCTCCTCCGCTCCCCCTGGTTCTCCATTAGGTCTCTCTTGTTTTCCTGCTAGACCTATAAGTGCAAACATATGGTTTCTGTCCTTCTCTGCCTGGCTTACTTCACTCAGCATGACACCCTCAAGGTCCATCCACTTTCCTATGAAGGGCCATATGTCATTCC
>NC_043714.1:70635387-70693959 GCF_006229205.1 Suricata suricatta | reverse complement strand
GGTCACGTCTGCCCCGCCCCCGGGCGTGGGCGCACCCCTTGCAGACAGCAGAACCCCGCCCCCAGCGGCCTCCCCACGGAAGGGCCAGGGCCGCCTTGGAGTCCAGACCTCTTCTGTTTCCTCTCCGGGAGCTTTCGTGAAATAAGCAACCTCGTCAACAGGCAGCAAATGAAATCACATGTAGGATTTTACGGCTGCTTCTTTAATGCTCCCGAAACAACAAGCGGTACAAAACAAGTGCAAAAACCGACCTCAGCTCTGATCTTGGGGGGCCCGTGTTTGCAGTCCTCGCCTCGACTTCCTGCTCCCCCAGAACCGTCTCCAGGGATGTGCAGGAGAGAGGATGGTGAAGGACCGCACCTTACCCTCGAGGGGTTCTGGGCCTCAGAAGGGAGGCGGATGCTGAGAACCCCCTGGCCTCCCCTTAGAGCTCTCCAAGGTTCATCTGCAGATACAAAGAATCTTCCAGAACAAGGCTTACCAGGAACCCCCAGGCAGCCCTCCTCCCAGAGCTCCAGCCACCAACTGCCGGTATTTCAGCAGCTGCCTCAGAGAGAGTTTTCGGATGCCAGGAAAGCCTTCCCACCAGCAGCATTTCATTAAGAGTGCCATGATTACAGTCACTAGGAGTCAAGATGGCGCTTCTGTCCCCTTAACCTTTGCCAATTTCAGCACAGCGGCCTTTTCCTGGGTAACAAGAGACCGTTTGGTACATGCTGACATGTCCAGGAGTGGCAAAGGAGACAGCCGTGGTCTGCAGAGAGAGATCTAGAACTCTAGAGCTCTTGTTGCACTTCTTACCATTTGCTGGAAGATCACTGATTTCTTGCATCCATTACCAGAGTCTGGCAAGTGGCGGGGAGGTGGCCAGATCCCCTGGTGATTTAGCAACAGCTGCAGGATCAACATTCTAGCACGGCAGGCAACATGGAGCCCGCCCGAGCCAACATTCGGGGCTCCACATGGTGTTTATCATAAACAAAAGGTGTGAGGCTGCTTCAGACAATGAGCCCTGTCTGACAGTTCCCATAGGCTCCTCTCTCTCCCGAAAGCCACAGCTGGTGACACCGAAGTGCCTGGAAAGAAAGAGACACATGAGCACATACGCCAACCCCTCTCTCTTCTTCTCTTCCTTTATCCCTGGCTCAGATTTGCACAAGGCACCTGCCACGTGCTGAACCCTGAGCAGAGAGTTGAGAAGCCTAAGGTCAGCAGAACAGTCAGGAAGCGAGCACAGGCTGAGTGTCCGCCGAGCGGTGGGCATTGCAGCCAGACACGCACAGATTCACAGGCTCAGACACCTCTCTGTTTTACTCATGGCCGGAAAGAGTTGTGAGCGGTTCACAGCAAGAAAGCCAGTCTCTTCCTAGGAGTGTGGCCAACTGTAGAGAGCTGAGGAGAAATGGGAGGGGGAATCAGGAGTAAGGCTGTGTGTGTGTGTGTGTGTGTGTGTGTGTGTGTGTGTGTGTGTAGGGACCTGAGGCTTCTTGATGCTGCATTCGTTTCTTGCTTATTTTCCTTTATAAACTCTTGGGGACTTGGATTCCACAGTTAGCCCAGTTGCATAGCATGGGTACAAGTTATCTCTTTGAGTCTTATTTTTTCAAAAGGCAATGGAGAGATAGATGTCCTTATTTCCATTTGGATAAATAAGAAAGTCGGGGCCCCAGAAGCTTGTATTCCTTACATAAAGACACTCAGAAAGATGATGAGAAAAGCCAGGAATACTTCCACAGGGAGTGGGCAAGAACCCACCATACGGCAGACACACGGGTTCAAGCCCAGGAATTCACGTTACTCCTGCTCAACAAACCTGTCTCCGATTCTATTTAGGAAGCTAATTGTGACTTAAATCATATTGTGTATAAAGAGAGAGAGCCCTGATCCCTAGTCATTCATGCACTCATTTATTTATAAAGGCATTTATTCATTTATTCACTTATTTGTCCATTCAATAGTTATTTGTTGAGTGTCTGCTATGCACCAGGCATGGTGTTCATGACAAGGAATCCACAGGTGACCAGAAAGAGACACTGTCCCAGCTTTCAGGAAGCTGACCCTCTAGAGGGGCGACAGACATTAATCTATTAACCATAATCAGGAGGGTCCGTTGTGAACTGAGAGCCATGGCCAGAAGGAAGGGAGCTGGTTTCTTAGAGTCTGACGCCAGTCAGCTCGACTGACTAACTGTGTCCAGGAAAGGTTCCCCTGGGAAAGTGAGGTAGTCCTGGGGTTCAAGGTCAGAGGAGTTCACTGGATGTAGGGAAGGAAGAGGGAAGGTCCTGAGGGGAAAGACAGCTGCTCAGAGAGTGTCCTCTAAGACATCCCCATCTGCACGTCCACAGGCATCTCAACCCCACCCTGACCCAATGTCGCTTTCCCCAAATCTGCCCCCATCTCACTCAGCGAGAGCCATCGAGTCCCCAGTTCTCAGGCCAGAAGACTGGAGGCGTCTCAACCTCCTTTCTGCCCTCACACCCCGATTCTATCAATTAACAAGGTCTCTACACTTTTATCCCTTATTTCTCAAATTATTTTCCTTCTTTCACTTTTCTCTACCAAGGCTCTGCTTGAAATTCAGCCTTTATGTTGGAGGTGGGGAAATACTGAAATTATATCCTTCGCCCCTTGAGCTGGTACTTCGTGTGGACCTACTAGGTGGCAGAGACTGTCCTGCACCCTAGAGATACCAGGATGAACAAGCAGACATAATCCCTGCAGAAAGTCAAACATTCTTCCATTGGCTCTTTGATGACCTCCCCGCCTCCAGCCTTGTGCTCTCCTCTCCAGACTCCACACTTAGCGAGAATGACTTGCGTACAGTGGGAACCTGGCCCAGCCCATCCCCCCATTCTCCACAGAATTCAGTCCCAGGGTCACAATAGCATCCCCCAGGGCCCCTCCCCTTTCAAAAACAACACCTGCCAGTGCCCAGACTGCATCTGAAAACAAAGACCCACAAAATGTGTCTCAAAGAGCTCTGTTCATAAAGGGCATAGATCAAGGACTACACACCTTTGGGTACCATTTAGCACCTTCCTCATTGCGACTTGCTTTTCATTTCACCGGGTGACATGCCACACATTAGACATCGGGAAGGAATAAAAATAATAAATCACACGCAGTGTCAAAATAGACCACGAGAGGGGCACCTGGGTGGCTCAGTCGGTTGAGTGCCGGACTTCGGTTCAGGCCATGATCTCTTAGTTTGTGAGTTCGAGCCCACATCTGGCTTGCTGCTGTCGGCACAAAGCTTGCTTCAGACCCTCTGTCCCCCTCTGTCTCTGACTCTGTCTCTCCCTCTCTTTCTCTCTCTGTCTCTCAAATGAATAAGCACTGGGAGAAAAATAGATGGGTGAAGGATGAGCTTTTTGCTAAATCCTCTATAAGGTTTTCCTGCTTTGTCGTTAGAGACAAATTTAACCCTTCCTCTGCCTCAAGGCACTGTGGCTGTCCAAAGCCTAGAGGCTTCCAGCTCAAGTGGCCCGGAGGTGGGGACCCCTGCAGGTCTAACAGCCATAATGAAAACACTTTCCGCCTATCTCCTTGGCACTAATCTCAGGAAGGGCCTCAGGTCACCTTTTCAAACCTCTAGAGCAGCTCTCCAGACCTGTTCCCTTTCAATTTCAGGAGCAAATATGGAGAGGCCTTATGAGTGTTCCCGGAACTGTATTTATGATTTTAATTTTCAAAATCAGGAGGATGCTCTTTAGCTAGGAAACCTTTTTAAAAATAGTTTCCAATTAATGTTTATTTACTGATTTTTGTGTTCAAAAAATACACACATTTTTCAACTCAGCATCTGCCAGAGAGGATCATCAGGGGCCGAGTCCTCTGACGCTTAGAAAGGACACAAATTGGATTTGGACAGATCAGGGCCTTGATGTACCCAGCTGTGTGACCTTGGGCAAGTTACCCAACCTCTCTGAGCATTGGTTTATTCATCTAGAGAGGACTCCTACTTTTTCTCTATCCATGAAGTACAGTCTGCAGAAGAAAGGACACCTAGAGTTCACACAGGGAAGAACTGATTCAGGGCCAACCGGAATCCAAATCACTCTGTTCTCTAGAACTGACAAGCTCATTCCACCAGTGGCTAGAATTGGCTACCATGTGGAAAGTGTGCTACAACCTCGAAATCCTGCACCCACAAGACTTTTCACCCTGGGCCTAAGCGTAGCCTCAACATTCTTTCAACGTACACTCAACGCAATGTTAACCCACCAGTTTGAGGTCCAATGAGATGGAACATATCACATGATGACCCCTGGCCTTTATCAACCCAGAAACTGGGCAGGACAGAGTCTCAGTGGTGGAGTGGGGGTAGCAGTAACTGGCCTTTCTACGCATTTTCTCTCCCTTCCTTTCTAAGACTGTGGACCCCCAGGAGATCAGGGCTCAACCAGACTGTCCAACCTCCTCATTTTACAGGTAAGGACACTAAGGAAAAGAAGAAGCAAGGCATGCTAGCAAGGCTTCCTTCAGGCTTCTGCCAACCAGGAGGACCCTGAGGATTTTACCCTGTCTTGGGATTCTCTCTCTGCCTCTCCCCTGCTGGTGTGCTCTCTCTCTCTTTCTCTCAATAAATACATAAACTTAAAAAAATAACAATAAAATAAATTCAACCATTGCAATCAGACTCTGTCTTCAAAACCACTTTGCCTGGTGCATTCCACTCAGAGCAGCATAGAGAGGAATTTCCTTGGAGACCCATCCTGTACCGTATTCAAGCAGACACCAGATCTTCCACCCGTCTGTCCTGCTGTTTCCAGAATTTCTGAACTTTGTTGAGGAGCTTCTAAAACCCTTGGAGAGCCAGGATTTCTTCAAATCTTTGATCTGTCCATCTGGGCTGCCGCCCAAGGAGGGCTAGGAGATGAACTGTGGGGAAAGTTAATTTAATCTGGCAAAGAGCCAGGAAACAGAGAAGGGCTGTTGTCAGAAGACCCCACTGCAGTCAGAAGACAAGAGCATTTCATTCAAAATCGCCCACGGCAACTCTATCCTTATTAAAGTGGAATGTAAAAGCGTAATGTGGACATTGTTCCTATTCATAAAGGATCTTATAAAAATGATTGCAAAGCAAGTTCATGGTCCGTTTTTAATATAGGGACCATTACACTGCCTCACTAATGCTGGGGATGTTAGGGGAGCCTTACTGGGGTTCACAGAGCTGAGGATGTCTGAAGACGGGCATGATGCATGGGTTGACTCCTTTCTTATTACCTAACCCCAGTCATTGAACCCTAAAGCCCAGAACTTTGGGAAGTGGGAAAATGCTTATGTGAAAAAATAAATAAATTGACCCCAACTGCTCTCAGTTTACTTAACAGTGCACCCAGTGGCTCCTCCCAAGAAGGGCCAGCCATGCCTTGTGACTCAAACAGTCCCGAGCAAGGGCAGGCAGGATCCTGACATCTCCACGCCCTCAGTCTGCTGTGACTGCAAGGGAGTGAGTCTATGGCCCCAGCCCAGGCCGAGCTTTCCCATCTGACATGGCCAGGGTGCGGTCTAACATCCTAATTGGGATCTAAATCGCCTACCGGAGCAGGTGCTCTGGCCAGACCTCAAGCCCCTTGCCGGTGACTCATCTCCTACCATGGTTCCCCTTGGGGTGTCCACGCACCATAACACACCTGCTTATCCTTGTCTGGTCCTCTGGTCCTCCATGAATAAGTCCAGATTCAGTCTCCCATCCCACAGGTCTTCAGAATTTGAACGGGGTTGGCTGCTTGTTGGGGTTGCTTGGGGGTCTCCAGGCCCTGAAGGTGGCCTTGTTGGGATGGGCTCCGGCTTTCATAAAGCATACTCTGGGTACCACCCAGGTGCTCCGGCTGAGGCCAGAGCCGGACGCCTCTCATGCCCCCACAAGGCTGCCCACGGGGCGGGAGGGTCCTGGAGGTCCTTCACCGGGAAGCGCCTCGCTGAACTGCCTATCATCTCAAACCCAGACCTCTCGTCATGGGGATGGAGCAGAGAGAGGCAGTCTGCCCTCCAGTCTGGGATGGGAATGAGGGTATCAAGCTTTTCAGCTCAGGCAGGTCAAGCACAAAGAAAATTCCAAAGAAATTCAGCTCCGTAATGGGGAAGGTCCCAAAATCCTATCACGTGAGCAACTGAACATCTCTTTTATTTCAGAGGAAATGTGCTAACAACTTGGGAAGGAGGAGAAAAGAGACTATTCTGGTCCATCCTGGCCTCTGAGATGGAAAGAACCATTAGCTACCTTCGCTGCCATCCCTGCTCTGTAGACCGCCACCTCAGTTCGTGATGTAGCAGCCCATCTCTACCCTCCCCACGTGGCCCCGGCTCCTAACACACACGCACACACACACACACGCATGCACACGCACACGCACACACCCCATCCAGGCTTCGGTAACTGTCAGTGACCTGGCTGAGCCTCAGGGATCCAGGAATCCCCACAGTTGTATCTGATTCCGGGGGGGAGGGGGCATGCAAGGCTTTTCCTGGAGTAAAGGGGCTATGGCTCTCCCCGGATTCCCAAGGCAGGATCTGGGGGCCCATAGACACTAAGGAAAGTGAGTTTCAAACAAATATTCTCAAAGTGCTCTGCAGATGGGAGAGTCTGGGGATGTCGTGTTCTCTGAATCTACACTTTTTCTCCCAGTTAGTTGATGGGTGCTTTTTACCTTTCCTCTGATCAGGAACTCTTTGTGGAGGCACGGGAGCCCTGGGAGCAGCGGCCAATCTAAGAGTCACGAAGCTCCTTGCTGCTCGAGTCCGAATGAACAGGACCCAGAAGCACAGTGTGGCCGTGCCCTGAGTCCCTGCAGGCCCTGCCCTGTCCTCTCACTTGGCTGTGACTGCGTCCTGACCCTCTGAGCCAGAGCTTGAGGACTCGCCTGGCAGGTCTGGCTGCAGGACGTAGGACTCAGCCCATCTGGCTGGGCGGAGGGTTTCAAGCCTCGGAGGGCAGACTCGACACGTGTGCGTTAATGCACGAGGATCCGGATTGTTTCTGATGCTATCTTAATCCCACTTGGAAGCAGCATTTACACAGGGAAAAGCCATGTCAGAAAAGATCATTAAACACGATGTGAATCAGTGCCCTTAAAAAAAAAATGTGAAGAAGCATATGGGGCGCCTGGGCGGCTCAGCTGGGTAAGGCTCCGACTTCCGCCCAGGTCATGATCTCACGGTTTGTGGGTTCCAGCCCCGTGTCAGGCTCTGTGCTGACAGCTCAGAGCCTGGAGTCTGCTTCGGATTCTGTGTCTCCCTCTCTCTCTCTCTATCTCTCTCTCAGCCTTTCCCCTGCAGACACTCTGTCTCTCCCTCTCTGTCAAAAATAAATAAACATCAAAAAGGTTTTTTTAAAAAAATGTTGAGAAACATAAGCCTGCTTTTTATGGATCTGGGGTAGGCTCTTCCCACACATGTGATTATAGCCACAGTAATCCCAGGACTGCAATAACAAAATGCCACAGACTGGGTGGCTCAACTGAAGGAGATTCCGTTTCTATAGCTCTGGGGGCTCAAGGCCAAGACCGGCATGCCGGCAACACTGGTTTCTTCTGAGGCCGCTCTGCTTGGCCCCTGGGGGCCGCCTCTCTGATTCTCTGCACGCACCCTGTCTAGTGGCTGTGTGCCCTGACTTCCTCTGTGTATAAGGACATCAGTCATATTAGACAGGCCCCCACACCCCGAGGACCTGATTTTAGCTCAATATATCTCTTTAAAGACCCTCTTCCCAAACACAACCCCGTACTAAGGTTCTGTGGGTTAGGGGCTTCAAGGTATGAATTTGAGGCATGGGTGAGCATAGGTCAGCCCATAAAACATGGACCCTGGGCCAGGAGCCCTAAGTGACGCCTTCCCTGCATTGCTCTTATCCTCAGGAGACTCGCAAGCTCAGGAACACCATAGGCAAATCTACAAATATGGAAACTGAGTCACATGGTGACTCCTTGAGTTAAAAGGCAAATATTTCTTGAGACTCTCTTACCTGCTAGATACTAGGAGTCTAAGGAGAAAAGACATAGCTTCTCCCTTCTAGCAACCTACAGTCTGATGGTGGGGGAGCATCCTGTTTTCCTAGAATCTCTATAGACTTCTGTGGGCAGGGGAGTCCTTGGCTATGGCCAACATCTGGAACATGACTTTATGTGTCCATACTCACTTAAAAATTAGCCCCCCCTCATCCACTGAGGTTCTCTGGAATGAGGTGAAATCTGCATATACATAATGTAAATCAGTCCCAACATCAGTGCCATGAAGTAGAGCATAGGGTTGGAAGATCAAATCATTTACATAGCCTTGGCATTGTCAGTGAGTTTGAGACCCAGATACGTCTACCTTTTAAAACAATTGCACCTCCTTTTGCATTACGCTATGTTTGCCTATTTAATACACATTTTTTGAATCAGTCTGTTGGCAAAGCATCTAAATTTGCAGGGACGGAAAACCACGGTGATAAATGTCAGTTGCTGGAAGAATATGATGAGGGTTTCACATGTAGTTGGAAACAATTGGAACACGGTATGTGAGGCAATGAGCTAGGTATGCGGTCAGTCAGCCATTAATTACTTTATTTAGGAGCCTGTTTTGAGCTCCTACTCCGTGCCGAGCCCTGGGCGAGAGGGTACAATAGAGCAGGGCGTGAAGCTTGGATTCTGACTCCCCAGATGCCCTTTTCCTTGCTATTACAGCTTTTTTTAATAGTAGTTTATCATCAAATTGGATTCCATATAGCACCTAGTGCTTCTCCCCACAAGTGCCCCCCACCATGACCATCACCCGCTTCTCTCCCTCCCTGTCCCCCTCCCCCTTCAGTCCATGGTTCGTTTTCAGTATTCAATAGTACAGCTTTTGAAAACAAGCCCGCTTGTCCGTTTTCTTTACACATTAATCTGTTCTCCCACCAAAAGCCATTTAATTGCACACTCTCATTTCTATTTTTAGTGTAAAACAACAGTACTCATTTGCTGGTTGATTATTAACTGTCTCCCTCCTCACCCTCCTGCTCTGTGTATAACCCTTCTCTTCTCCGCCATGTGAGCTTGAAATCTAACTGGGTTTGCCTTTCTCCCACTGACTTATCACCGGAGGACGTTCTGCTATGCGCCGCTGAGCAGGAAGGCAGCTCTGGCATGCTGGGGGCTGTGAAATCCAGTGCTGGAAAACAGAAAAGAAAAGGCATTCCTTTCTTCATGCATCACCTCTTCGTGTTTTATTAGCATCCAACACGATAGTACTTTCCACAGTTCTCAGTGGAGGGCTCCTGTGTCTCCTCCCACTTGACAAGGGAAAGCGTCACCAAATAAAGAAGTGAAAGAAGAGGGGTACCTGGGCGGCTCAGTTGGTCAAGCGTCTGACTTTGGCTCAGGTCATGATCTTATGGTTCGTGGGTTCGAGCCCTGCGTTGGGCTCTATGCTGACAGCTCAGAGCCTGGAGCCTGCTTCGGATTCTATGTCTCCCTCTCTCTCTCTCTACCCCTCTGCTGTTCATGCACTGTCTCGGTCTCTCAAAAATGAATAAAACGTTTTTTTTTTTTTTTTAATTTTAAAGAAGTTAAAGAGGAAAGGTTGCCAACACAGCCTGCTTTGACCCAGAGCTTCCAGAAAGCCATCTCTGCCTGTGCCGTGGTCCTGAAGCCATAGGCTATCATTTTTGAAATACGGGACATAGTGCTGCTCATGGGGTTTGGACTCACACCAGGATCAGCCGTACAAGAGAAAGACCGCGTTATCAGTTTTATGGCCAGTTCCAGTCCAGATGATGCCAGAATTCTACTGACCTTGGGCAGGGTGGGGGGGAGGCGGGTATGGCAGCCCTACAGGCCTGTGTCTTCAGAACACGGTACCCTGTTACGCTCCTAGGTTGTAAATGGAAGTTTTAACCATTCTTTATCTGCCTGTAAGTGATTTATTGGACTAAATGGTTTACGTGTCGTCTGTTCTGCTGAATCATAAATTTTGGAATCAGAATCCACGCTTTGTTCCTCGATGTAGCCCTCATACCTAGCCTACAGCCTGGCACACTATAAAGGCTTAATAAAAGTTTGTTAAATGAATAAATCCAAGAGCGAATGGACGATTCACAGACACTCCGCTCTTCCTCTTAGACACGGTGTCCAACGGTTTCCGACTACATGTTACAATTCATATCTAGCAGCTCAGTTTTTTTCTCTGCCTACAAACTGAGACATGTGGCTAACAAATCACTTCTAAAATTAGGCATTAGGGGCGCCTGGGTGGCTCAGTTGGTTAAACCTCCAGCTTCGGTTCAGGTCAGATCTCATGTTTGTGGGTTCGAGCCCCGCGTCAGGCTCTGTGCTGACAGCTAGTTCAGAGCCTGGAGCCTGCTTCCAGTTCCGTGTCTCCTTCTCTCTCTGACCCTCCCCTTCTCATGCTCTGTCTCCCTCTGTATCAAAAATAAATAAAACATTTAAAAACATTTTTAAAAGATAAAATTAGGTATTAAACAGGAGGGGTGCCTGGGTGGCTCAGTCGGTAAGCTGCCGACTTCGGCTTCAGGCTCTCAGAGTCTATGAGTTCGAGCCCCGCATCAGGCTCTGTGCTGACAACTCAGAGCCTGGAGCCTGCTTTGGATTCTGTGTCTCCCTCTCTCTCTGATCCTCCCCTGTTTGCTCTCTCTCTCAAAAATAATAAACATTTTTTAAAAGTTTGAAAATTATGTATTAAACGGGAAAATACAACAAGATGCAAAAAAAAAGAAAGAATAATGGCTTTGAAGGCAGACATGTCTAAATATGAAATTTCAGCACTGCTAATGTGCTTTGGGTAAACCATTCGCTCTTTCTAGCCTGGATGTAGACAGATGGTAGGGGGCAGGTAGGCAGCACCTATACCCCGGGGTCTCTGCCCCACCCAGAGGGGCAGTGCCTGTAGCAGGAGGGGATTTCCTGGCCATAAACTTTGAAATAAAACCTAGGGGGCCTGGGAAGTTTTTCTTCCAAACAACACCTATGAAATAGGCTTGGCAAAGGGAGAATTAGTGTTACTCCAAAGTCCCAGCAAAGGATCTGGGAGATGGAGAGAAGTGGATACAGATCCTGGGGGGCAGCGGACGTTCCCGGCAGGGTCCAGGCCTCACCTCCTCTCAAGGAAAGGGGAAGGGTTCGCCCTGAATCAAGGATGCGGGACCCAGGGCTTCAGAGGAAGCTGGCGAGTCCGGGTTTGGGGACGTATCAACCCACAGGCTTCCCAGACAGGGCCCCGAGACCTTGGCACAGCAAACGTGCCCATGTAGGGAGTCTGCTTTCTTTGGAGGTTGAGTGTTCCCATAATTAAGCCCTTGGCTTTCCCTGCCTTCTTGTAGTAGGACTTGAGGGTCTCTTTGCATGCTAGCCAGGAGGTCCGTGGCTTGCACACTTAGCTATTACATGCCAATTAATCACCCTCGCGTTTTATTTCCATCTCGCAGAGTATCCGTTGTGCTAAGTAAGAGCCACTCCATTCCACTGTCCTGATATTTACTCTTCGCCTCGTGTTTGTAAAACGTCTCATACATTCACGAGCTCAGATGTCCCCTTCCGCCGCTGACTGTCCCAGCTCACCAGCAGCGAGGCATTAATAAATGCTCTGTTGCCCAGCACTGGGGGCCTCTGGGCCCCACCGACCCCTGGGGTTGGAGTCTTCAGCACCAGACAAGCAGCGATGTCTCCAGTTCCAGAATCGCATCTCAGTGGCTTCTTCCTCAGGCAATTCTTAGAACTGACTGCCATGGGTGGGGTGCCGGAGTCCAGCTCCAGCAGGTCCAGGGCTCCCTGAAGGATGGACGGTGTCAGCGAAAGGGGGAGGGATGAGAGAGCCATGCATTTCTTTCCGCTCACTAGGCAGGCATCTCTGCACTGACCAGAGAGTCATCTTTATTTATGGAAAAAATGTATGGGGCACAGCACAGAAGTGACTTTTGCCTTAGACAATAATTTCTAATGACAAATTTCTTTGGAATGTAAAAATTTCCCAGAGCATAGATTGGTAGAAGACTCGTGCATAATCTTTATCAATAGTGATCAATGAAGGTGATTTAGATGCTTATCATATGGAGAAGGAAGATATCTTCAGTATTCAAATACAAGACAATGTTTTTAGCAGAGCAAAGGCAAAAGTTAGTTCTTTGTGAGCAGGGGTCAACAGCTTGTTTTCTTGAGGGGAAGAAAAACAGGTTTCTCAGGAAATGTAATATTTGGTCCCATAATCACAAGAGAATAAACTCCTATAATAAGTTCCTTCACAAGGTGCAATCTGCATATTTTAGAATAATGGGACAAGTCACTCCCGATACTGATCAGTAAGGTACCTTGGGGGGTCGGTGCTCAAAGAATAATTAAGTGGGGCATAGATATCGGTCACCATCTGATGGCAGGAGGCCACCCAAAACCCAGCCTAACCTCACAAGGAGTTTTCTCAACTTAGTGAGTTCAGAAATGGCTCCCAACAGTCGGCATCCAGGAAGCAGATGCAGATGGAAATCTGAATGCAGGAAACTTATTCAAGAGGGATCTTCACGCCGGATAGAAGCAAATGACACATGATGGATGAGGGCAAGGAGCTCAGCCATGATTCAAGCCAAAACAGGCCTCGGGGGCCCACTAGGACCTCCGGAGGCAAGAGGAACATTCAGAGATGTCCCAGCTTCCCCATGAAGGTGGTGTGACAGCCCGTGGAGCAATGTTAGGAGGGGGTTGAGATCAGCTCAAGTGATAGGTGTTCAATTCTGGATGGGGGACCTCAGGGCGGTATGTCACAGAGCCCTCCCACATGGGCTCCTAACTTGTTTGCTTTCTGGTTCCTTCCAGTGGTGATCCAGGACTGAGTGTACCGGAACGCACAGCTTTCACCACCAAGCCACTCAGTCACGCTTTTCCCATAAATCTGAAGGTGGCACTAAGTGGGAGTTAGGCTCGGGGACATGTGCCAACCAGGAAGTTCCTGGACAGCCAGGGACCGCCCCACAGATTGCAGACGAGGGGAGGCTAGCCTCCAGAGGGAGATGAGGTTACAATGGACAAGCAGAGAGAAGCAAAGACAAGAGCTAGAAGTCTGAGTTCCTCTTCGTACCCACTCTGAAATTCAGCTAAAGACCAGGATCCCAGGCTCTGGAAGCCTCTATCCTCACACTGGGTGCTTGGAACACATTATTTCCATGTTGTTTCTAGTCCATGCACCAAAACATGGAACAGACCTAACAACATGTCAGGTGCAAAATAATGTTAGCGAGCTTGCTTTCCTGCTATTTAGGAGAGTGTTGTTTGCAGGTAGCCCTGGGGTTTCTTGTCATTGCCTCTTGACCTTGTTCTTTCCCATAACAAAGTTCCCTTTGCTAGATGTTTGTGTCTTTGATGGAGAATCCTTTCAGTGACTTGGCTATCCAAACAAACTGTGTTCTTGGTCTCTTTCCCCTCATGGTAATTCACACTCTCCCTGCAGGAGAGACAATGAGGAGAGTGACAGGCCCATAGAATCTGGGATGAGCAGAAGTGGATCTGAATCCCCTCTCCACGATTTACAAGCACTTTGACCTTGGCCAAGCCACTCAACCCAACAGAAATGTAGTAATTGCAGCTATGCAATGGTGATAATTACATCTGCCTTATAAATTGGTAGGAGAGAAAGAGCCAATATTTGTCAGGTACCATCAGGGGCTCAGAGAAGAATTATTACCAATGTAATCCTAATCATCCTTATCCAAATAGCCTAGATGATCCAGTGCCCCCTTGAATTAGTCAGAGTCATTTCTGTTGCAAGAGACGGACCCTCCCTTTGCCCCCTTAAAATATCTTGGGTCAGGAAGGGGATCAGGACCTCCTGGGCATACAAGACTCAGAGTGGCAGGATCCAGGGTCTTGAATGAATCCTCAGGACTCATTTTCTCTTTGTTCTTGGCTGGTATTTTCTCTCTGACAGCTTCTTCTCTGGTATCCATCTCTGAGCAATCCCAGCAGAGAAAAGAGACACTTTCTTCCACCAGTTTCAGGAAATGCATTTGGCCACCTTCAAACCAAACCCTCCTGGCCAGGTTACTGGGTTGGCACTAGGGCCAACACGTGGAATCACCCCTCCAGAGCCAGAAAGGAAACAGGAGGTTTCCAGAAAAGCTGTAGCACTCTACCGGAAGGGAGGAGGAGGAACAGGTGAGCAGCCAAGCCCACTTGACCTCTTGCTGAGACTCTGTTTCTTTTTCCTGGTACTGTTCTCTCCTCTCCTTTGAGTGATTGGAGAGCCACCCATTCGCTCACATGGTAGAGACAGTGACTCACTCATCTGTGCTTTCCACAGTCCCTTCTGAAACCCCAGTCCTGGGTGGAAATCGGGCCAGCAGTCAGGCCCCCTGGACTCTGTTAATTGACCCTGTGGAGTGAAGGATTCCTCTTTGTAATCACGGGCCTGGAAGTTTCACCCATGTGCTGTTGCCAAGACAGACGAGGGACCACGGCACATTAAGTGTCAGAGACCTAGCCATACTGAACATGTCAGTCTGGACTAGACTGACTTATTCCTTGGCTCCGGTCTTGTCAGCAGGGCACGTGACCCCCCGGAATGCTGGAAACACCGGTCCCCCCGTGTGCTCCTCAGTAAGACGGGAACCAGAGCTCTCCGCCTCTGCCCACAGGGAAGGTTAGAGTCCAAAGCCATGTTGGAAATCATCAAATTCAACTCTGAAATAGGAAAATGGAAGCTTAAGATGGCGAAGGGACTTTCCAAAAGCCAAGTAGCCAATAACCTTTGGAGACTGAACTTAAATAAAGGGCAACTGGACCTCTGGAGGCGCGAGTCATGTGCATGAGAAGAAAAGGGATGGAAACCGTGAATTCGGATCTCAGATCTCAGCTGGGAAACAGTAAAGTTCAGTTTCTTTTCTTTTATACTTTTTTAATGCTTATTTTTGAGAGAGAGAGAGAGATAGAGAGACAGAGAGAGACAGACTATGAGTAGGGAAGGAGCAGAGAGAGAGGGAGACACAGAATCCGAAGCAGGCTCCAGGCTCTGAGCTGTCAGCACAGGGCCTGACACGGGGCTTGAACCTATGAACTGTGAGATCATGACAGGAGCCGAAGTCGCATGCTTAAACCACTGAGCCACCCAGGTGCCCCAGTAAAGTTGGTTTTCAAAACTGCCTCTCCCGCTGACTGGCAAGGATCCTGCTTCTCCAGTGACACCTGCCCTGACACACACACACACACACACACACACACACACACACACACACAACACACACTGCACCCATAGATTTCTTTCTATCCTTGGCAGATGCTGTGTTTTCCTTGCCTCTGGTCACCTTGCATATTCCTTCCCCTTTGGCCTTCGACACGATGGCATCTCTTTCTCCCCTCCACTCACTGCTTTTCTCTGATCTTCCTTTAGAAGACACTTCCTCCAAGGAGTGCTGTTTCACGGGTGCCCCTGGAATGCACTCTCCAGGCAATGTGAAGGCCTGTCCTAGTCTTCAAGTCACTGGGATCCCAAAGCTGGCACCTGGCATTTGTCCTCCTATGGGCTTCAATCTGCCAGCAAAGAGAATTTCAAATGCGATGGAAGGAGCTAGAAGGATGGAATAAAAACAAGGCTCACCAGGGGCTCCTGGGGGGCTCAGTCGGTTAATCATCTGACTTCGGTTCAGGTCACGATCTCACAGTCCGTGGGTTTGAGCCCCGCATCGGGCTCTGTGCTGACAGCTCAGAGCCTGGAGCCTGCTTCAGATTCTGTGTCTCCCTCTCTCTCTGCCCCTCCCCCACTCACTCTGTCTCTCTTTCAAAATAAAAATAAAGACATAAAAATTTTTTAATTATTAAAAACAACAACAACAAGGCTCACTAGCACTGCATTTATGGATGCTCTATCCCGGGTGCTACACTAAGTTTACTTGAGTTGCCTCATTTAATCTTCCAAACCGCCTTGTAAGTAGGTATTATGATGTGGAAGTTGAGGCTCAGAGGAGGTATCTGACTTGTATAGGACACACAGGTACCCTCAGGGAGAGTGAGGATTTCAAATGCAGATCCATGCACTTCAAAGTCAGGACCTTTTCCCCTGCAGGAGGTGGTGACATAATGGGGGAGAGAACCATTTAAACCGGTAAAGAAAACGGTTGCTATTATGGAGATATTTTATTACATGTATATGATTATATGTCTTTGCCAAAGGAGGTGACTCAGTAGTCAGCAATGTAAGTACACTCATTAGTCTCAGAAATTCTAGTTCCCAGCTCAGTGCGTGGCACAGACTGGGTGTTTTTTTGTAAAAATTTGCCTAAATGACGGGGCACTTAGGTGGCTCAGTCAGTAGCATCTGACTTTGGCTCAGGTCATGATCTCACAGTTTGTGAGTTCAAGCCCCACGTCAGGCTCTGTGCTGACAGCTCGGAGCCTGGAGCCTGTTTCAGATTCGGTGTCTCCCTCTCTGCCCCTCCCCTGCTCCTACTCTGCTTCTCTGTCTCTCTCTCTCTCAAAAATAAATATTTTTTTAAAAAGTTGCCTAAATGAATGGGATGGAAGGACAAGGGGAGGGAAGCAGCCAGGAGAGAAGACGGAGGGGAGGGAGCATCCTCACCAGGATTCCCGGGACAGCCATTCCCCGTGTAAGGTGCAGACCAGGACCTACCACACCTTGCGCCGTGTGAGCTTCAGACCTCCTGATAAAGACAATGGCCAACAGTTTCACACTGGAGAACCTGTGTGGGTAATAGGGGAACTCCACTCAATGGCCAAAACTCTTCTTCACCATAGTCGAATGCGTGTCTTCCCTGTGGTTATTACCGGTTACAATGTTAGGTAACAAAATACCACTTGCTTAGAGGGCATTTTCACAATTGCTTCGGGATGATCCAGGGGGAAAGTGGGGTACAGGCTCTGAAGAGGAGGAGCCTATTGGGCCACCTGTAGCTGAAGTGCTATAGCTGATGGCCACGTAGACCACGGCCATGGGCCTGGCTGCTGAGGGAGGGCACAGGCCTGGACGGGGGCAGGAGCCCTAACAAGGTTCTGACCCAGCCCGTCTCCCGTCCCTGGTGATGGCACTCATGAGTGCCGCTAAGATTCCTGGGTCTCTGTACATAGGTCGTACTTGCTGTTCTGGGACCTGAATCAGGCACGGGGATTTAGAAAGCAAACCCACCAGAGCACCCTTATTTCAAGTGCATTTGATGACCACAGAGACGATCCCAACCACGAGCCACCCTGGAGAACAGCCGTGTGCAGTGGGACCGGTCTCCAGCCAGAACTTACACTTCTTCTCAGTCCCCGCGGTCTCCCTCCAAATGGCCGGGCTCCCAGTGAGTTGAGAGTGTTTTCTTTTTTTCCTGAAAAATTTAAAACCAACTCCAAGAAAGAATTTGAGCACCACCAAGGGCCTTCAGAGGGACGTCCCCAGGCTCCAAAGCTGGGCTGGCCAAGGCGGAGCTGCTGGCCACGTGTGGCTTGGGTGCTTGAAATACCGCTAGTATGAGTGAGAAGCTGAATTTGAAATTTTCATTCATTTTAAATAATTTAAATTTAAATCTAAAAGCTAAGCCACAGTAACACATTTTCCCATTCATACATCATAGTTGGAAAACTTTTAAGTGTGTTTGGAGCAGCTGGGAATCCGAGTCTATGTGTTTATGAGATCGTCACGTCAGTAAAGAATTTCCGGCAGACGCTGAGCCCTGAGATGTGTGTCGGTGCTCCACGGGAGGAAAGACAGAACGTGTCATGAGTGGTGTTCGTGTTGATTACACATTGAAATGCTAATATTTTGGGATATGTCAGATTAGGTAAAATACATAATTAAATGTAATTGCACCTGCTTCTTTTAAAAGGGCCTTTTTCTACATTTATTTATTTTTGAGAGAGAGAGAGAGAGAAACCATGAGTAAGGGAGGGGCAGAGAGAGAGAGGGAGACAGAGAAACAGAGAGAGAGAGAGAGAGAGAGTGAGAGGTAGAGAGAGAGAGGGGGAGAACCTGTGCAGGCAGCACAGAGCCTGACTCGGGACTTGATCTCATGAACCGTGAGATCATGACCTAAGCTGAAATCAAGAGTCAGATGCTTAACCCACTGAGCCACCCAGATGCCCTTGTACCTGCTTCTTTTAATGTTTTAAATGCAGCAGCCGGGAAATGTAAAATTACACACGTGATTCATGAAATACTTCTATCGGGCATCCCTCTTCTAAAGAGCACAGCCCAACAAGGCTGATGTCATTTTGAGCAAGGGCGGCTTTATTGGAATAAGAGTCCAGGGAGCCGTGGGCGGTTTGGAGAGGCCTCAGAGGGGAGCCGTGGGCCGTGCGGAGGGGGCTCCGTGGGGAGCCGGGGCTGAGAGCCGTGGCATCATCAGGGTCCGCATCCTCACCCTCGCCATCAGCAGCCGTGGTCCTTCTGAGCCCGGAGCCCATGGCCCACACTGTGGTCTGTGACCGCCTGGAATGCCTTGGCTCTACTCTTCCCACCAAGCCCCTCCTCCTCCTTCCCTGACCTCCTCCGCAGGCTGCGCAGGGCAGCTCTTCCCTCCCCTCCCCTCCCCTCCCCTCCGTCAGGCCCCGCTGCGTCGGCAATCAACGTGTGTTTGTAACTGTGTGTCGCAGGCCCGACGGCAGAGTGATTCGTGTTCACCCGGTCCCCGGGCTCCTAAGAAGGGCTGAAAACACGAGACCTCAGCGCCTGTTCATGCGTCTTCTGACAGCCTGTGCTGAGCCCTGGCCGGCTACCTCTGGACGCCGCGAGCCGTGGCCACACTGGCTCTCTCCGGGCTCCGGCTGGGATCTTGGCCTACTTCAGCCCGTGACTCTCAGTGGGGTAACAAGGCCTGCCTGCGCTCAGGGCAAAGTAGCTACAGAAGCCTAGGGACCGTGCTCTAGGTCCTGTGAGAAGGTGCTCAATTCTGCTGCACCTCTAGATTTTGTGGCTCCAGTAATGGGTTGAGTCCAGGTATCTGTAAGCAGACCAAAAAGTGAGAACATCAGATTCCAATAACCATCCTGACTGGGACTTTGCCTCTGGTTTTCTTACCGCTTCTCCCCGAACAGCGTGTAGAGTTTACCTTGCGCCCATGATCAGAGCTGATGCCCGGGAGCACCGGACAGGACAAGACGATGCACACTAGACCTGTTCCTGCCCCCTTCCCACTCCTTTCTCTCCGTGTTTCAAAGCCCCATCCCTCACACCCATTAGGATGCTACTGTAAAAATTTAATAACAAAATGGCAAGTGTTGGCGAAGATGCAGAGAAATGGGAAGTCTAGTGCCCTGCAGGTGGAAATGTAAAATGGAGCAAATGCCGTGGGAGACAGTATGGCGGCTCCTCAAAATAGTAAACATAAAATTACCCTATAATCCAGAATTGCTATTTCTGGGAATACACACAAAAGAAGCAAAGGGAGGTGCCTGGGTGGCTCAGTTGGTTAAGCGTCCGACTTCGGCTCAGGTCATGATCTCACAGTTCATGGGTTCGAGCCCCGTGTGAGGCTCTGTGCTGACAGCTCAGAGCCTGGAGCCTGTCTTCGGATTCTGTGTCTCTCTCTCACTCTGACCCTCCCCTGCTCATGCTGTCTCTCTCTCTCTCACAAATAAATAAAACATTAGAAAATTAAAAAAAGAAGGAAGGCAAGGACCCACAGGTATTTGCACACCTATGTTGGTAGCAGCATTATTCACAATAGCCCCAAGGTAGAAACAACCCAAGTGTCCATCAACAGATGAAATGAATAAACAAAATGTGAAGTCAAGTCGGGACACAATGGCCCATTACTCAGTCTTCTGAGAAAAAGGCTGACACAGGCTACCACATGGATGAAGCCTGAGGGCGTTATGCTGGGTGAAATAAGCCCGATGCAAGAAGACAAATGCTGTGCAATTCCATTTATATGAGGCACTTAGAGCGACCAGATTCATAGACACGGAGAGGTGGTGGCCCAGGGCTGCGGGGAGTTGTTGAGGGGGAATGGAGCTCCAGGTGTGCGGGCTGAAAAGACCTCTGCAGGTGCACGGTGGGGGTGGCTGCCGACAGCGCGAGCACACTTATTACCACTCACCTGCACACTTAAAAACGGGCACGGTGGTGGGGCGCCTGGGGGGCTCAGTCGGTTAAGCGTCCAACTTCAGCTCCGGTCATGATCTCACGGTTCATGAGTTCGAGCCCTGCATCGGGCTCTATGCTGACAGCTCAGAGCCTGGAGCCTGCTTCAGATTCTGCGTCTCCCTCTCTCTCTGCCCCTCCCAGACTCACACTCTGTCTCTCAAAAATGAATATGTGTTAAAAAAATTTTTTTTAATGATTAAGACGACAAATTTTATGATCGATGTATTGCATCACAATTTAAAAAATTTAAAGCAACAACTCAGGTATTTCTCTTTTCTGACACATCGCTGACCCCCATTCCCTTTTCTTGCCAAGACACGAGACAGTCACCCTCCTTCCTCCGTGGACCTCTGCTGCCTTGCTCACTCTACCACAGCCTCTCATTCAACAAAAGAGACCCCAGGGGTGCCTGGGTGGCTCAGTCGGTTAAGCCTCCGGCTTCGGCTCAGGTCAGATCTCACGTTCGTGGATTCGAGCCCCGCATCAGGCTCTGTGCTAACAGCTAGCTCAGAGCCTGGAGCCTGCTTCCGGTTCTGTGTCTCCTTCTCTCTCTGCCCCTCCCCCTCTCATACTCTGTCTCTCTCTGTATTAAAAATAAATAAAACATTTAAAAAAAAAGAGACCCCAGACAACTCGCCTTCTGTGTATCTCAACCCTGGCTTATGTATTCTTAGGGACAAGGAGATCGTCCCCTCCCATGTAGCCCTTCCACTGCCGGAAGAGTTTTGCCAGTGACAATGTTGTTTCTTAGAATTGTCATCTGTCTCCCAGAATGTTTATTTCCCCAGCAGGACTGCAACAGCGCACTGCGATTCCACAGAACAAACCCAATTACACCTTCACGTGAGTCCTTCCTGATACAGTTCTAATTATCTCCCCTGAGTTTTCTTCCCTTGAACTAATGTACCCCACACAGGTATACTCTATTGTGTCACATGCCCTCATGGATGCTGGGGGTACTAACGTGAATGTGACTTGGTCCCTTTTCTTAAAGAAGTCACAATATGGAAGTAGAGACAGACACTAAAACAGACTCTTTCAATAACTTAGGGGAAATGCCTTAGGGACACCAACTTACAGAAGGTGGGGAAATAAAGAGAAGTTCGGGGAGCTCTGGCAGTTCAGAGAAGCAGCAATAACTCGGTCTGGAAGGACACGGAAGACTTCTCAGGGAAGGGCAAAGACTTGGACACTGAGCCGCCATGGCTGATTGTATAGGGTGAGCACTGCATAACCCCAGCCTTCTTGGATGGTTTCTCTGGAGGTGTGTGGTACACAGGGTACTCAATCTGAAACAGCGTCCCTATGGAGACGGGTCATTGAGGGGATGGCAAAGAAGGGGAAGGAGATTGGGGAAAGGCAGAATGTTCAGCAAACGACACATCACACCTTACACCCGGGGGGGGGGGCGGATTTGAGGGCAACAGTAGCCAGAAATGAAGATGGAGCAGGGAGGCAGCACTGAAAAATCTCCAAAAAAGGATCCCGGCAGTGGTGTGCCCAAGCATGCTCGTGCAGGTTCCTGAGAACAGATTGCAGTCTTCTCTTTGTCAACTTCCTATTAAATCACATAGCCTTGGTGGCTTGTGGTTGGCCATGGTAGGAGTATTTACACCACGGAAATAGGCGAATATTATAAATCAGGCTTTTATTTGTCCCTCAGAAGCCTGTTGTTAGACATTTACCAGCACACCACTAGTTCTCAATAACTCCTCAGAAGACTTGCCCCCAACACAAGCAGGCCTGGAGACAGACCTCTGGACTCAATCCGTTTCAACGCAGCCTAGACTCTGTGCCTGGACCTTGTCTGTCTCTTACCACAGGTCACTCTCCAAGGAGGCCACAAATCACTGTGGCTCTCACACATGAGCCCGAGAAATTCCAGATGACCCTCCGTACTGCTTAGGGATCCAGGATTGTTTGCACATGAACAGAGGGAGGACTTCATGTCACTGGAGTCCATTTCTTCTGCACGTTTAACTGCCGATGGGCAGAGCTCAGGGCTCTTTGCTGTAGAGCTGCTCACAGACCTTCTCTGGGTAATAACCACTCACACTTAGCTCTACCTATGCACCAGACAGTGTTCTAGAAACTTTGCACACATTAACCTGTTTAATTGCCACAAGACATGAGATAGGTTCTATGCACCCCAGAAAGAATTGCTACTTCACAAGACCACAACTGACAGGAGGAAATGCTAGTTCTTTCCTTTTCTGTGCAGAAACTTTTTAATTTGATATAATCACATTTATCTGGGGGCACTTGGGAGCTCAGTCATTTAAGGTTCCAGCTCTTGATCTTGGCTCAGGTCGTGATCTCATGGTTCATGGGATTGAACCCCACATCTGGCTCCATACTGACAGCATGGAGCCTACTTGGGATTCTCTCTCTCCTCTCCCTTTCTCTGCCCCTCCACTGCTTGTGCACTCTATCTCAAAAAATTTGTTTTAAATTAAATAAAAGTATTTAATCACACTTGTCCATTTTTATTTTTGTTGCCTGTGCATGTGGCATCCATTTCAAGAAATCATTGCCAAAGCCAATACCTAGAATTTTCTTTTGTGTGGATATCCAGTTTGCTCAAACTTATTTGTTAGTCTCTCCCCCATTGTGTATCCTTCGCTCCCTTGACAAAGATCAGTTGACAGTATATTCATGGGTTTACTTCTGGGCTTTCTATTCTTTTCCATTGGTCTATGTGTTTTTAACACCAATACCATACTGTTTTAATCATTGGAGCTTTGTAACATATTTTGAAATCAAGAAGTGGGATGCCTCCAAGCTTTGATCTTGTTCACAATTGCTTTAGCTATTGGAAGTCTTTTGTGATTCCACATAATTTTTAGAATTATTCTTTTCAGGGTGCCTGGGTGGCCCAGTTGGTTAAATGTCGGACTTCGGCTCAGGTCATGATCTCACAGTTCATGAAGTCAAGCTTCACCTCAGGCTCTGTGCTGATAGCTCAGAGCCTTGAGCCTGCTTCAGATTCTGTGCCTACCTCTCTCTCTGCTCCTCCCTCTCTTGCACTTCCTCTCTCTTTCTCTCTCAGAAATAAACAATAAACATTTTTAAAAAGAATTGTTCATTTCTATTTCTGTATAAAAAATGGGATTTTGATAAAGATTGCATTGAATCTGTCATTGCTTTGGGTACTATGAGCATTTTAGCAATCCATGAACATGGGATGGCTTTCCACTTATGATGTCTGAATTCATTTCTTTCATCAGTGTTTTATAGTTTTAGTTGTACAAGTTCACCTCCTCAGTTAAGTTTTTCCTAAGCATTTTGTTATTTTGACACTATTATATTAGGCTTGTTTTCTTAATTTCTTTTTCTAATAGTTTGTTACAGTGTATGGAAATACAATGGGTTCCTGGGGCACCTGGGTGCCTCAGTCAGTTAAGTGTCCAACTTGAGCTCAGGTCATGAACTCACGCCTCATGGGCCCCATGTGGGGATCTGGGCTGACAGTTCAGAGCCTGGATCTTGCTTAAGATTCCCAAAACAATCCTGCGTGTTTCATCTTATTCCATCCTAATAACATTATCAAAGAGTAAAGTAGGTTAGGTATTTGTTGCCTGTGGTCCAGCAGCCATTTCTTTTTTACAATAACAGCACTTTGAATTGCTTTTGGGTAAATCACTGTCCTATCCCTCTTGGTAAATGTCATCTGGGGTGGCTGACCTCACTCCCACAGCAGGGGCACATGTGATCCAGGCATATGCCAATTCAATTCTTGCAGCCCTTCCCACAGGCCTCAGGGACTGGGTGAAACAAGGGCACAAGGTCTGAGTCAGGGCAAAGAAATTTAGGCCCAAGGCCTGTGTTCAAACTGAAAGAGATAATAGCTCTTTTTTTTATCAGGCTTGAATCTAGGAATGGCAGCCTGGAACCACTATGGAAAATAAGATCCTGAAATGACATTTAAAAATAAGACTTTGCTATTCTGAGAATTGTATTGCAGGAAGGAAGGCGAGGAGAGCATTGTTCCTTAATATGCTATGACCCCTGGCTTTATTTTACTAGTAAGCGAGACCTGAGACAGGCCCCCACTAGTCACCCTGAGGGTGGTAGGGGATGGGGGGGGTCTCATGGCACTTGGTCAAAAAAGAAACACTTACAGATGCTGTAAGGAGAACGTTAGGGAACAACGTGCACAAAAGACTATTTGAGAGGTACGCAGCTTACATTCCCTTGAAGGACGTCATCATACTTATGCACTAAAAAATGAAGGCGTTTCCAAGGTACCCCAAAATTTGTTCATGGGACTAAAGCACGAAGACCTGGAGAGGGGTCGCCATGTTTGCCTCCGGAAGTCAAACTTAATGATCGCTTTGTAGTTGGTGTTTGAACTTGGAGAATATGTGATGAGGTTGTATTTATGATGAAGTCTAATTTCCTCACTTGCCAGCATGTGGCTTGTGAGAACAAAACCAGCCTGGGGGAGATCAGAGCTAAGAGAAGGCAGAAAAACGAGGTCAGAACACTTGTCTTTGTGCCCCTGGACCAACCATACATCAGTATTTCTCTTGCATGAACCAATATCTCCCCCTTTCCCTAAATCACTTCAAACTGGATTTTCTGTCCCTTGCAGCTGATGGAGTGCTGACCAATGGGGTGGGTGTTAACATCCTCGTGTTAAAAAGGAAGGCAAGAAGGCTCTGAGAGTTTCTGTGCATTGACCAGAACCACATGCAGGATCCTTGGTCTGGCCGACATCAGTCTCCAGGTCATCTGACTCCATGGCATCCATGCATTCGCAACTCCCTGCTGACTCAACGAGCGCCATCTCTCCCTGCTCCTGGAGACTCTGCACTCAATCCCTGCTTTATGCGCGGTAAGCCCCTCCCTTCTACCAGCCATGCTGTTCACGGTGCTGGCACATCATTCACTCGTCCTTATCAAAGATTTAATATCTTGATGTAGAGAAGGCATCATGATAGCGTTTGCAAGAGATGCAGAAGCATATAACAATCTTTTTGAACCATTAGCCCAACCTGTCCAACTGTCCATGCACAGCTTTCTCCCTTCGGGGGGGGGGGGGGGAACCACGCCGTAAGCATGCGTACTCGGACCTCCTCTCACCCGCTGGTGGTACAGCCCGCAAGGGCTTTCTCGCAAGCTGCTTTTTACCTTCCTGATGATTCCTTCTGGGCCCCACCTGCCCAGTCCCTGTTCCTCCTCTCAGGCCGGCTCTCTGACTGCCCCGCCCCCCACCTGCTGGAGTGAGCCTGTGTCTCCACGGCATGCCTTTGGCACGTTCTGTGTCATCTGATTGCCACTAGACAGAGCAAATGGCGAGCAGACACCACCCCTTGGCGTCCTGGGCCCGACAGAATGGCAGACCACCAACTGAAACCTGCCTTCAGAAAACCTTAAAGGTAAACATTAAGCTTCTCCTTATCATTAAATCAAGCCCAGTCTGTGTTTTAGTGTTTAATTTAGAACATGGCTCTAAGGAAGTGTTCCAGAAGTCTCCCTTTCTGCTAACTCAGCCTGGCCTTTCAGGACTGGCTGCCACCAGGCTGATGAACTTCCAGGGGAAGTTTCCTAGGATGTAGGACTTGCTGTCTTTTCCCTGTTAAGTCTCACTGTCCGTCGGAGGCCATTTCACCTGCAGCTCCTGGCTGGCTGACGGTCTTCTCTGCCAGTGCCCAAGGCCCTCCAGGCACCTGCGTTCCCCGCAGGCCCGTCACAACTCTTGTCCACCGCCTGGCGCGCCTCAGGCACCAGATCCATCCCTCCTCGTTTACTTGCTTCCTTGGTCATCATTCTTTCAAACTCAGAAACCCAATTCCATTGCCAAGCTAGAAGAATCATAGCTCGATTTGGAAATTGGAGGAGGTCCTCTCTCCCCGCTGAGAATCTGTAATTTTATACCCCGGAAGATCGCAACTCAAATAACCTCTTATTAAAACCCACAATATGTGGGGGCCTTTGAAAAAAATCTTGATCCAGGAGCCCAGAGGCCTGGCATTAGGAAGCACCGGGGTGGGGCCTCGGGCAAATCACAGACCTTCTCGGAGTCTCGGTGCCCTCATCCCCCAAGGGGAGGCTGGACACACATATATCCCTCTTACTAGGTAGTAGACATTCTGCTCAGAGCTGGCCACTCTCTCATTTTAGTCCTACACAATCCTCATGAAGCAGGTACTATTATATACCTCTTTTTCTTTTTCAGGTGAAGAATCTAAACCTTCATGCAGTTGAAGCAGATAAATTTCAGAATAGAGTTTGAAACCAGGCCTGCCTGATCTCAATCTCCAGGTCCTAACCACCACCCAATGGGCAGATCTCAGACCTTTCCACCGCGGCCGCTCCATGAGTGCCACGCCCATGAGAGCAGGCTCTCCAAGGGCTCACTGTTATCACAGCCTTGTAAAATACTCAATCTGGGGCACCCGGGTGGCTCAGTCGGTTAAGCATCTGACTTCAGTTCAGGCCATGATCTCACAGTTTGTGAGTTCAAGCCCCGCATCAGGCTCTGTGCTGACAGCTCAGAGCCCAGAGCCTGCTTCAGATTGTCTCCCTCTCTCTCTGCTCTTCCCCTGCTCATGTTCTCTCTCTCTCTCTCTCTCTCTCTCTGTCTCTTCTCTCTCAAAAATAAACATTTTTTTAAAAAGCCCAGATAAGAACCAGATAAAAACGAGTGAAAAGGAAAGGCATTAGCATTAAAACATTCACCAAGACTCCAAGAAACAAAAAAATCAGCGTGACTTTGTTGATCAAGAAAAGCATCCTGAAGCTGCCTTTACTGTAGAGACTGCTGCCCGCCACTTGCAGATCCAAACCGGCGGAGCTGGAGCTAATACATTACGGAGGCTGTTTAATATGCAGGGAGCTCAGCCTTGTGGGGAGGAGAGAGCCTTCATCTTACCAAATATATTCAGAGTGTGGCAGAAAGTGGCATTTAACAAGAACGGAAGACACAAGAGCCCTGAGCTACAAAAGGAATGTATCAAGCATTGTTCCTGCAGAACAAGGCTCCCCAAAGTTTAGTATCTTAAAATCACAAGCGTTCATTTAGCTCCTGTCTGTGGGTCAGGTGAGCAGTTCTGTGGATCTGGGCAGGGCTCTGCTGAGCTGACCTGAGCCGGGTCCTGAGTCCGCAGTCACTGGCAGGTCCTCAAGGACCTGGCTAGGTGAGGAGGCTGAGGCGCCCGTCCCCCGTGGGCTCAAGTGTTAGCAGCCTAGCTCAGGCTTGTGTAAGTGGTCACTGGGCAGGCTCCCGGCACGGGAACACACAGGACTCTCTGAGACCCGACGACGTAGAACCGACACACTCGGCTGCCGCGTGCTACAAGTCCATGTGCCTGCCTTAATTCAGGATGTGGGGCCACAGGCTGGTCCTGTGGCTGGGGATGCGGCCACAGGGAGGAGAATGGTGGCCATTTGTGCTGACATTTGCCACCGGGAGGGGCCTCAAAGAAATATCCTCAGAACTCGCTGACCCCAAAGACCAGCAGAGTGTATTTATAGTCACATGGCAAGACACGCTGGGGGCCCAGAATCCAACAGGAGGGTCACAGAAGGTAAGAATATGTTGTTAACCCCCCTCCGCCCTGGGCACCAGGGCATTTCTCCAGCCCTGTTGGCAGCTTCTGTTACTGCCCCTTGTGTACGGACTCTGGGGTTTCTGCCTGCCCAGCAGGTCTCTTTAGTAAGAGCACCCCAATATTCTTTTGAGAAAACCTGTTTCTTTCATGTTATTATTTATTTATTTATTTTTGAAAGCGTGTACAAGTGGGGGAGGGACAAAGAGAGAGAGAGAGAGGACAGAGGATTGAAACAGGCTCCAGGCTCTGTGCTGACAACAGCATACTGGATATGGGGCTTGAACTCATGAACCGCTAGACCATGATCTGAGCCGAAGTCAGACGTTCAACCAATTGAGCCACCCAGGCACTTGTTCCATGTCTTATTTGTGAGGCTTGACAGGGCCAACTCCTTCTCTGGCTCCAAAATGAGCTCATAACCCCGTCCATCAGAGAAGCCATCTCTCCAGCCTGGGTTTACACATGGGCATAAGATCCAAGGAAGACCAATCACGCCCGCCACAGGAATGCTGTGTGGCCACCAGGAGAGGCCCTCCCCTCACAGGGCTGCCATTTTGGGAGTGTAGAAGCTTGGAGCTGCTGGTGGTCTTCTCCACCCCACTCAGGAGAGACCAACACTGAGCCAGTGCAGACGGAGTAGCAGAGACTAATGCCCAGTGAAAGTCATACGGAATCGGAGGAGAGAGGGATCCCTGAAGCCAGGCTCCCCCTGTGAAATTCCTGGTCTTCTGAAGCCCTCATTCCATTTTTTCCCCTGAGGCAGACTGAGCTGGGTTTCTGTCATTTGCAGCCACCATCATGGCTAATAAAGCAACTAAAACTCCACCTTCCAACTGACCTTGTGGTACTTGGGAAAGCAAAATATGTGTCCACACGTTCTGCCCTTGCAGAGCTTTCTATTCTATCAGAGAAAGAACAATATGAATGAATCAATGAGAAGGGGTGAGGAGAGGGGAGAGAGTGCAATAAAAGGCTGAGAAGTCATCCATTTGACAAATACTGAAGGCCAGAATGGAGCCAAGCTCCAGTGCTCCTGTTGCAAACCTTTACAGCACCTGCATCCTGTGCTCTACTGTTTAACAGTTAACACTCTGGTGGTTACTGGTCTGCGTGAGCCCTACCACTTAGACCACAAGCCCCCAAAGTGATACTTTTGCCACGTTCTATAGCACTTTGTGCAGACTGGGGCAGGTGTCCACTTCCTCCCTGATGATTTCTTCAGTATATATTCTTTCATTCATTTATTTATTTTGAAAGAGAGCAAACAAGTGAGGAAGGGCAGAAGAGAGGAGAGAGAGAGAGGATCCCAAGCAGTCTCTGCACCATCGGTGCAGGGCCTGATGCGGAGCTCAAACGCACAAACCGTGAGATCATGACCTGAACCAAAACCCGATGCTTAACTGACTGACCCACCCAGGTTCCCCTCTTCGGTGTCCTTAAACCCCATCTTCACAAACCTCAATTCCTTGGAAGTCTGCCATCCCTTGCACTCCTCTGTTTCCCATACCCACTTGCTTCTCTACCTGCCTCAAGGATCATGGCGTATCACCAGAATCACTTCCTTGAAAACAACCTTAACTCCTTTGCCCCGCCCCCTCACTCTTACCTGGTCAAGCCCCAAACCTCATCAGTTTGTTACTTCACATAAGCTCTGGTCAACACCTGGGCAGCTGAATATCACTGTAGTCAACCTTGTTGACCCTGTCATTCCATTTATTCATTGATACCTTTAGTTCCTGGATCATTGTGTTCCTTTACTTCAATTTCATCATTATTCATGAAGATTTAAATACCCACGTGTATGATCCACCTAACTACCCTGGCTTCACCTCCAGTAATCTGTTCCTCTCTCCTCCCCCACGTCTAGGGTCTTTTTCTATGATCTTCTCTACACACGTCTATGCTTACACTCTTGACTTTGTCTTACCAATGACTGTAGCCACCTGACATCTATTCCAAGCTGCATCATGTGCTCCTATCACTTCTAACTATGAGTATGCCTGTTGCAACAATTGTCGGAGAATTCATTAGCCTTGACAGATTATCATTTTAAATTTTAAAATGCTACTAGTCAGAGACCATGGTTCATTGATGGAGCCACTTGCAGGAAAACACCCTTAGGTCATTTGCCCCACTCCCCTCTCTCCATCATTCTTACCCAGTCAAGGCCCAAACCTCACTCATTCATTTCTTCACCCATGCAGCGCCATACGTGAGAAAAGTTGAATATCGTTAGCAAAAAACACACTGCCTTGCTCACTGATCTGACTTTAACTTCGGGCATTGTGTTTCAAATCAACATGTAGAACACACCTGCTGCTCTTCTTACTTTCCAAAGTGACACGTCCACGTTTTCCTTCTTCTTTTTTAAAGTTTATTTACGTGTTTTGAGAGAAAGGGAGAGACAAGAGGGACAGAGAGAGGGGGAGAGAGACAGTCCTGAGCAGGTTCTACATTGTCAGCACAGACCCCTTTGTGGGACTTGAACTCATGAACTGTAAGATCATGACCTGAGTGGAAACCCAGAGTCAGCTGCCTAATCAACTGAGCCACCCAGGTGTCCCTTCCTCTTCTTGAATCTCTCTTCCATCTCTTACTATCACACCATTCTCAGATTATGAGACACTTCACTTATGGGTAAAATGCATTTTTGAGAATAGGGAAAGAATTATACAAGTTCTCATTTATCTTCCCTCTACCATATCAAACACCTACGCACATACTCTCCCTATTGTATCTTTTTATGAAAAGAAAAAGTGTCTCTGGTTTGTATGGGTAAGCCTTCCACTTGTGTTCTAAGAAGATTTTTTTTAAATGTCTTTATTTTATTTTGAGAGACAGAGCAGAGAGCAAGCGGGGTAGGGGCAGAGAGAGAGGGAGACACAGAATCTGAGCAGGCTCCAGGCTCTGAGCTGTCAGCACAGAGCCCGATGCAGGGCTTGAACCCACGGACTGTGAGATCATGACCTGAGCCGAAGTCGGATGCTTAACCAACTGAGACACCCAGGCACCCCCCTACTTGTGTTCTAGACCTCACCTCCCCTCATCCACTCAAGGACTTCGCTCTTGCGATTATATCCTACTTTTCCATCTTCCCCAATTATCCTCTCTCTACCGGATCATTCCCATCTGCACCCCAAATGCTCTAGTATCTCCCATAATTTAAAACAAAATAAAACAAAGATCGTCCTTGACCCTACAGGTCAGCTAGCTCCCTCTCATTCATCTGTTCCTTTTCTGAAGGACATTTGGAAGCTGTCCATCATGTCCAGCTCCATTTGCTCACCCAACGTTCTCCTCAGGTCATTGGGTTGGGTTTCTGTCCCTGCTCCCCCATTAGGACTGTCCCCCACAGGGCCACCAAATACCACTCAGCCGAAGTTGACCCAGTCCACCACTGCCTCTTTCTGCATCGCCCCCTTCCCTCAGCTTCTATGAGACCACACTTGCCAAGTTCTCCTTCCAACTCACGGGTTGCTCTTTCCCCACCTTCAGTATCATTTCCTTGTTCTTGTTCTTCTACTTCACTGGGGGAAGTTGGAGCCTCCTAGGGTCCTTTTTTCTTCACTAAACCCTCCCTGGTGTGGTTGGCTGGCTGTGAGTGTCATCTAATTACTCAGAAGAGTCAAAGCTCTGTTTGGAGCTCTTAGGTCTCCCTAATTCTGCAACTGCCTGTAGTCAAATGTCTACTGGAGGAATGTCAGAGGTCAGGTGGTCAAAATGGAACTACTGAGGCTCCTGGGTGGCTCAGTTGCTTAAGCATCTGACTCTTCATTTCAGCTCAGGTCATGATCTCATGGTGCGTGAGTTCAAGCCCTGTGCTGGGCTCTGCGCTGACCATGCAGAGCCGGCTAGGGATTTTCTCTCTCCCTCTCTCTCTGCCCCTTCCCCATTCACTCTCTCTTTCTCTTTAAAAACAAAACAAAACAAACAAAAACAGAACTACTGATGCCCCTCCAAGGCTGCTCTTTCCCAGGATCCCTCACCCCCATGTATCACACCTGGTGCCCCCCCCCAAACCATTAGAAATTATCCTTGAGGTTTTCTGTGCATGGACACCATAGTCAACAAGTCCAGCACATCTCATTCCAAAACCTGCACCAAACCTGCGTGTCTCCATCTTCACCTCCACCACTCGGATCACGCCGCCGCCATCACACTGCGGATGAATCCCTGCTCTTTCTGCTCCCGTTCTACTTCTGTTAACTCCTTCTCGCCCAGCAGCAGTCCTCTGCCCGGCCACCGCCTGCTCTCAGTCTCCCCTCATCATCCACAGATAAAAATCCCACCTCCTTCTGAAGGTCGACAAAATATCTACAAAATCCAGCACGTGCCTACGTCCTTGGACTCATCCCATCCTGCTTTCCCCTCACCTCCTCGCCCCTCCGCCAGCCTTCGCAGTCTCTTGCCCCTGCTCACTCCCACGGTCGGGACTTTGAGCGACTGCTCCCTCTGCTTTGGAGCTTTGTCCCGAGCCCATCTCCCTTCTCTGACTCGGATCTCCACGTAAATGCCAACTCCACGAGGAAACCTTAACGCCCCACCGCCGGTCACTCTCACGTCGTCCGTTCTTTCCTTTCATATATTTTGTGGAACACACGATGCGTGTGCACCCAAGCGATACAAGAGGCTCTGCAGAGGAAGAGGAGGAAAAGTGCCTTCGGAGTCTCCTTTCTCCAGCCTTCTCAGATGCCCTGCAGGCGACCGTGCTTCCCATTTGCTCACAGAGTCTTTTCCGGTGAGATTTGTGCAACTAAGAACATCTCTTCTGATGAGTTTTCCCGTAATTAAAGAGCAGCTCACTAAATAACTTTTTTCACTTGGCAAAATATCTTAGATGTCATTCCATCTGTTTTTCCAACTATCCAGCTAGCTGCCAATCATCTATGTATGGGCTGCTTTACTCTTCTTAATGCCTCCAAGGTCTCCCCGCGAAGGGACACGCCCTGGCCTATTTAACCAGCCCCGCAGCGGGCGTGCAGGTTGTTTCCTCTCTTCTGCCAGTTCAGCGATGCCATGAATATGCTTGTACATGTAGCAGGGCTTCGCGCATGCGCAGATATGCCTGTGGGATAAATTACCTGGGAGTCAAAGCACTGGATCAAAGCGGAAGTGCATTTAAAATTTTGAGAGCTACTGCCCAATCTTCCTCCATGGAGGCTGTCCCAGTTTATGCTCCACCAGCCTCTGCAGAACAAACATCACTTCCTTTTCTTTTTTAATGTTTATTTGTTTATTTTGAGAGAGAGAGAGAGAGCAAGAAAGGGAGGAGCAGAAAGAGGGAGAGAGAAGGAATCCCAAGCCAGCTGTGCACTGTCAGCATGGAGCCTGACACGGAGCTTGAACTTGGAACTGTGAGATCCCGACCTGAGATGAAACCAAGAGTTATACACTGAACCGACAGAGTCACCCAGATGCCCCCAAACACCACCTTCCAGTAGTGATTACTGGTGTCTATCTCCCACCATGGCAAAAATCAGCTCATTCCTGCTGGGCTTCCAAGTGCCGAGATTACTGTCTGGTAAGCTCCCAATAAACAGCTTTGGAATAAACGAATAAACGAAGAAAAATAAACAGAATGAAAAGAACAAGAGGCTTGACATCCAATTAACGCCAAGTTCTAATGCGCGGTCTGTCAGAACTGTGTGGCCTGGGGCAAATTACTTAACCACTCTGAACCCCAGTTCTTCATAGGGTAAACAGAGAAAATAAGAATCCTTACTTCAAAGACTTACTCCCAGGACCAGATAGGAGAACGATGTGTCGAGTATTTGTAACTGGAGAGAGCCACTTAGCCCATGCAGGTCCTAAGACCCTGGGATGGTGAGAGGCCAGAGTTAGCCAGAAGATAAGTCCTAAGTAAACCGGACATTTCAACTTAGTGATGGCAAGTTGAACCCCATCAATTTCTGATTCGATCTGTATAAACCACAAGGATAACTGGGCGGGGCTTCTACTGGCTACTCCTTATTGGAGGGAAGGTTGGTTTCCTGTAAATATTCCCTACAGAGAACCCCAAGCTTAAGATCGATCAAAGAAACCGGGGCACACACCATCCGGCCACCACACCAATGACCAGCACTAATACTCTAGTCGATCCAAAAACCTGTCTGCTTATAGAGACCACTGCTGGCTGGCATGAGATGGTACAGTAGTAAGAGGAAATATTCCAGCAAGATCAGGGGAGACACTTTTTTTCAGGGATGCAAGGGGTTCTTTCTTAAAGGCAGAAAACCACCCCAGAAAGTGGGTAAATAAAGAATTTAACAGCTCCTGCAGGAACTAGCCAGAACCAATTATAATTAGCACTGGCCCGGCTTAGCATGAAATGTCTGCTGGAAAGCTCCATGCTGAGAGATGGAGTGTCTTTATGGGGAGAAGGGCTGGCTGGTCTCCAGAAATCACCAGGCGTCAGGCTGCCCTGCTGTCTCTGTTTTAGATGGTGATTGACCACTGAATAGCTACCCAAATTGAGACGCCTGCCCAGACCCGGGCCTGACTGAACAACTGGCCAGCGCTGCCCTGGAGACCGCCGGGCCGGGGGCGGTAATTGACAGGGAACTCATTACAGAAGCAAAGAACCACGGCGCAAGCCAGGAGCGGCCACTGACAGAGCCCGAGGGTGCAGGCATTGGGATCAGTGGGAACAGACAGCCCGAATGGTGTGTGTCACAAGGCACAGAGAGCTCTGGTTTTGAAACCCAACTCCTCCGAGTTCTACTTATGACTCTGGACACGCGCGGCTGGCCTCTGTGAGCCTTTTACCACCTGAGAAACAGAGGAGAAAAAAACATATCTTTGGAGAGTGAAAAATAAGGATGCTATGACTGTGACACTGAGGATCATTCTATACCAGCGAGTGCCTACTTCACGTCTCAGAATCCTAGAGATGCACAAACTAATTTAAAACTGACAGCAAGGACTATGATACTATTCTTCCCATTTTACAGATGCATAGGGGCACATGCGCCCCAATGCTTATAGAGGCATGTTCAACAATAGCCAAATTGTGCCTAATGATCATCAACTGACGAATGGCTAAAGAAGGTGTGGTTTATCTATACCGTGCAATACTACTTGGCAATGAGAAAGAATGAAATCTGGCCGTTTGCAGCCAACGTGGATGGAACTGGAGGGTATTATGTCGAGTGAAATAAGTCAATCAGAGAAAGACGGATACCATATGTTTTCACTCATGTGTGGGTCTTGAGAAACTTAGCAGAGGGAGGGAAAGGGGGGAAAGTTACAGAGAGGGAGGGAGGCAAACTGTAAGAGACTCTCAAATACTGAGAACAAACTGAGGGTTGATGTGGTAGGGGAGAGGGGAAGGGGGAGATGGGCATTGAGGAGGGCGCTTGTTGGGATGAGCACTGGGTGTTGTATGGAATCCAATTTGAGAATAAATTATATTAAAAACAGAAAAATAAACAAAAAACCCAAAACAAAACAAAAAGGAAGACCAAAGAAGAGAGATTTGTGGAATCGCCCAGGGTCACATAGCTAGAAGCTGGCAAGGTTTGAATTTTCACTCGGACAAGCTGTAACAAAGAGAAAGGAAAGGGGACCCTTCCAGGTCTGGCAGAAAGTCTGTGCTCGGTAAAAGCGAGTTCCTTCTTTTTCCCACCCCTCCCCTCCAACCCACCAATGAACATTCCAGACTAACTTTAAACCTAACCCCCCCCCTAGATGGAGAGGAGTAGACTCTTCCATATTTCCCTACATTGGTAGAAATCCAAAAATCCTATAATTGGTCAGGTTCAAAGACTGAACCCCACTTTTCAACACGTATAGTAACCTTCTCGTGTTGGCCGTTGACCTTCAAGGATAAGATGAAATGAGTGGATTGAGTCTGGGAAAAGGCAGTCTCCCTGTGGAGAGACCAGGGGGCAGAGCTTTGAGGCCTGAACATTCTAGGCCCTGGAGGCTGCATGGCCCTACCCGGGGGGACCAGAGCAGACTGGAAAAGGAAACACGGGGAAATGTAGGTGCAGCCAAATTGTTAAAGGTCTTGAACATCGTGCCAAAGGGTTTAGAGTTGATTTTTGACAAGGCTTAGCAGCCACCTGTGCCCCAGAGCAGGGGCACCTCTGGGGCCGGAGCTGGCCTTATTTACTGTGTCCCCAGTGCCTTAAGCAGAACCTGTTGCACGTAGGGATCCATCTTGTGGCTTATCAATTTAGAACAGGGAAGATCTCTCTCCCCTTCCTGATGCCCAAATAGCTAAAGTAAGGCAGCCACTGATCCGGGATGTCTGCAGGAAGGAGCCGGCCATGCCTGTGTCTCCAAGGTCTCGTCCAGGGATCCGACACTGAATAGACACCCGAGGAGGGAAGGCTAGCTACAAGGCCACCCATGGCAGCTTCTCCGGGCTTTCCATGCAGGCCACCCACAGGCCCTGAGCCAGGGGCCCTCCTGTCATCCGTGTGCCCCAGAGATGCCCCAGTTCTCACTCTGGGGTCCTGCAGTAAAGGCGCTACACGAGACCCTTGGCTTCAATGAAGGCCTTTTTCTTACTGTCCTGGAAGTGGCCAGGCCAGTGTCACTTGGAACCCCACCCTCAGTCATTGCTATGTCAAAGCCACCATGGACAGAAGGGTAGACAGTCTGATCCATGTCCCTGTCCCAAGTCACACTACTTATTCCTGGGGGTGCTCCTGGAGGTGACAGCTATGACCCCTGCTTCTCCAATCATGACCTTGAGCTTCCAAGGCTGTGTGCATCTCCCAGGGGCTCCTCGCTCCAAAACTCGAGTTCTCTCCACCAGAACAGCGAGAGGAAGGAGGCCGCTGCTCCAGGAGGCAGTCCCTTGGGAGCCACACATCCAAACATTCCGGACCCCGAATCCCCATCTCAGTGAGCCCCAACCCCCTTCTGTGCATCTGTCCACAAGTGAAAGGTGTGGATGGACACGTTGCTCTCTGTTTGGGTCCATCTGGGCAGCTGAGGCTCTGCTCCCATTCAGGGTTTGCAGAGGTGACTGCGGTTGTGAAAACACAGCACCCATGAATACTGGGGATAGACCCACCAAGAAAATCAAATCACCCCCTGGGGGTTCTCCTCCTCCAAACATCAAATAGGCTCTTAATCCTAAAACCATCAGTGTCTCAAGATGCACAAGACTATGCCTTTTCCCAGGGCCCTTCACTGAAGATTTGGAGGCTGGGGAAGAGAAAAGGAAATTAAGCTTTTGTGAAACCTGCCAATGAAGCCAAGCAAGGCAGATCCTTCTTCCAAAGCACAGAACATTCTGGGTGAGCTAAAACAGTTTTAAAAAATAGTACTGGGCTTAATTTTCAAAACAGATCAGTCAGTTAATATATTAATAATAAAGTTAAACAGATCTACTTATTAAATTTTAATTTATTTTAACATTTATTTATTTTTGAGAGAGAGAGGGCATGAGTTGGGGAGGGGGAGAGGGAGAGGGAAACAGAGGATCCAAAGCAGGCTCAGCACAGAGCCCCATGCTGGGCTCAAACGCATGAACCATGAGATCATGACCTGAACTGAAATCAAGAGTTGGATGCTTCACCAACCAAGCTACTCAGGTGTCCTTATTTTATTTTTTATTTGAGAGAGAGAGAGAGACAGAGAAAACACGAGCATGTGAACTGAGGAGGGGCAGAGACAAAGGGAAAGAGAGAATCAGAAGCAGCCTACATGCTCAGTGTGGAGCCAGACATGGGGCTCAAACCCATGACCCTGGGATCATGACCTGAGCCCAAATCAAGACTCAGATGCTCAACCAACCGAGCCATCCCAGATGCCCCTAAACAGACCTACTTTTTAAACAGATAGACATGGTGAGTGCTTGAAGCTCTACCGTTCAGGCATTTTGGTGATTGGAAAGACTGGGGCATCTGGCCAAGGGTCAAAGGCCATGTCCTCTTCCAAGGCTAAATATGTGGGTTGGCCCTGACATGTTAGGAGAAAATCACAAAATTGAGGGCACGTCTGGGTCAGCCAATGACTCAAGCAGCCCAAGGGAGTCAACAGGAGTCTCTACTTGTTCCCACATGTGTTGTTCACCCTACCCGCTCCCCGAAGCCTCTGCTTCCATTGACCCCTTCCCATCCTGCAGCTGAGCTGAGCTGATAATGCTACTCTCTTGCATCTACTGTACACATCCTATATGTCAGGCCAGGCACTCAGTATGCGTGCTTTCCAGGCCATTCCTAGAGATTAGCCTCATTGGCCAAATGAGCTAAGTGCATGTAGAGAGGTAAAATGACTTCCCCAAGGTCACATGGAGGGGATGTCTGAATCACAACTGGGAGGCAAGTCTATTTGATTCACATCAATCCAGCCTCGGACTGCCCATGACAGACTCCAGGCATTGCAGACATGCAGAGGCCTGAGGATTGTCCACGGGGCCAGAGACATCTGTCCTGGAGGGCCGGCCCCTTACCCTGCCGTCACTGGGCTGCGCCCACATCACCTGCTCCCAGAATCTGCCCACTGAGGCTTCCAGCATCTGCTGAGTGACAGCACTGAGGCTCCTCTCTCCATCTGTTAGTCTAAAGCCCAAATCTCAGGAGCAGATGGGGTGTAGAAGACGTGAAGAGCTAACTCTGAACACAGTAGAGTCTCCCACCCGCTGTGACCACATTTGCTGTCCCTGTCTGTGGTCTGTCCATACTCTAGTTCTCTCCAGACTCGGTTCAGTCTCTTTCCTCCAGTCTGCTGTTCTGGGACACCCCCACCCCCACCCCTTAACGTTGGCTGCACCACACTGTACTATGATTTTCTTGTGTGTCCATCTTCTTCATCAGCCATGGGTTTGTTGTGGACCCGGAGAGTGGCCTACACACCTCTATTGCCCCATGGCCCAGGACTCACTGCCACCTGGCACACAGCAAAGGCTCAGAACACCCGATCTGCCCCAGTACGATGTAACTCGACGTGGAAAGGATGTGGGCAAAAGCCCCTGGATCCTGGTTAATGAAAACCTCAAACTCCATGAACTCCTTCAGAGCTATCAACTACACCTATACAGGAGACGGAGGGAGGGGGGACAGGAGAGGCAGAGAGTTAAGAGAGGGAGGGTTAAAAACGTAGAAAGATGGGCAAAGGCGAGAAGAGAGGGAAGGAGGGAAAGGCGAAAGCCCATTCCTCCTTTTCAGTGCGCAGAAGTCCCTTATTTACTCTGATTGGAGCAATTTGAACCAATCACTATAGTCAGCGGTGTTAGTGAATTGATTGGCTGAGGGTTGGGCTACTAACCCAACCACCGCCCAGCACTCACCAATCAGGATCCCCCTTTGAGAGGAGCAGGGGGTGGAGTGCCTTCAGTGCTCACCAATCAGAATCTGGGGGCAGAGTCCCACATCCAGAGAGGGAGACCCTACCTTGAGTGCTGTGCAACTTTGGCCCCAGCTGGGGTCTCATCCCCTGCTCCTGCTCTAGGGCCAAACTGGCCCACGGCCTGCTTTTGAAAATAACGTCCCAGGGGCACCTGGGTGGCTCAGTCGGTTAAGCATCCGGCTTTGGCTTAGGTCATGATCTCACGGTTTGTGGGTTCTAGCCCTGCAACAGGCTCTGTGCTGACAGCTCAGAGCCTGGAGCCTGCTTCAGATTCTGTGTCTCCCTCTCTCTCTGCCGCTCCCCTCCTCGTGCTGTCTATCTCTGTCTCTCAAAAATAAATAAAAAACATTTAAAAAAATTTTTTTTGAAACGAAAGAAAATAACGTCCCATAGGCTCGCTCCTCCTTTGCATTGTGGCCCACGGCTGCTGCTGCACTGCCAGATCCCAGTTGAACGTGGCCCTGGATTGGAAGGTATTTACTCTGGGACACTCACGGGGAACACGGGCAGCCCCCTCTACACAGCCCCAAGACACCGTTTCTCAGGTTTCCCAAACCTCTCTAGTCCCCTCCCTTTGGGCATCTTTGCTCCTCAATTCTTGCTTCAGTGCCTGAGCTAGCCAGGGTCTTTCCAATAAAAGAATTTTTGTAGGCTTAACTAAGCAAATTGGGGTCTGTTTACATTGCATACAATCCAAATAATTTCAGAATACATGGCTCTCCCCTGCACCCCACCTCCAGCTCCCCAGACGCACTTTGGGGTGTGTTTTCCAGCGCTTTCCTGCGGGAGGAAGCCCCACCACAAGTCTCCGGGCCTGGGAATTCACATGAGGGGTAACAAATAAGCACCTCTGTGACCCATGTTAGGGACTCGGTTCCCACAGGAAAACTGTGTACAAACAGCTTCATGTCAATAGCCCTTCGCCCAAATATTTCAAAACAGGGTCAGCCCTGAGTCGGTGAAGTCCAGCCTGGGAGAAACACAGAACTAATTGGAATTCCAGACGCTCCCCCGGAATTCTGTTTCTTATCTGTGCCAACTCCAGCCTCTCCCCAGCTGCAGAGTCAGAAATAAGATGTGGCTGCCAGCACTTTACATTTTCCTGGAGTATTTTATGGCCACAGAAACTGAGTGTCAAGAGTCGGTATGGTTTCCCAGGAATTCCTCACGTATCACAGAGAAGTGCTCATTACCCAGGCGGTGCACCCCATGCTGGAGTGTCCCTGGGCGTTCTGAGCGCCCTGCACCCTGGAGCCTGCCCTGCAGGAGGGGCCTTGAGACTGTGCGGCACCCAGAGACAGCATGCACCCAGCGGACAGGGTGCTCCGTGGGGGCTTCTGCAGAGCCTCCAAAGTGCCCACTAACCCCTGGATCTGTGCCCTGTGGGGACCGTGGCCTGAGACAAGACTCTTCAGACAGTGCTTCTGCGACCTCCATCAGGGAGCCTAATACTGTGCTACAAAGTGGAGCGTTGGGCGACAGTGGCCACTGCATTCATTCATTACCGTGGGTGGGGTGACTTGGACTTTTGTTGTGACCTGGGCTCCATAGGGCGAGGGCTGGGGGCCAACAGGGACGCACTGCCGAGGGTGGCAGACAAGGCAGGTGAAGACTGGTGATTACAAGACAGCAAGGAGAACCAAGCTGGGAGATGCGCAGGGTGTTATAAGGGCGCACTAAAGGTAGCATTTAGATGTTCATGCTTTACCTGTGGCAGATGCTGTCCCGAGAGCTGTGCACGTATCAGTTAATGGAATCATGAAGGTGCGTCCTATTATTTTACTCCAAAGTCACCTGCCAAGAATGACAGAGCAGGGAGACGAAACGTGACGATAAATGATTATACTCTTCCCCACTCCCCATTCCGCACCCGAGGTGGTCCTGCGTGTTTGCACATATATTCTCAGGTAATTTCCATGGCAACGCAGGAGGCAGGTGTGGGGGTCGTCACTTTAGAAGGGGAAAATGAGACTCAGAGAGGTAATGTAACTACCCTGTGGTCACACAGCTGATGAAAAGCCAAGTAAAGATTCAGATCTAACATTTTTGGATCATGACCCTGGCTGGATGAGATGTGGCTCCTCTATTCGAGATGCTAGTGAATTAGTTGAAAGATTATGGAGGACAGGTTGAAGGAAAGTAACCTGCAAGTGACTCACTCAGCCTTAGGATTCCAGAAACTTAGAATGAACTCAGAGTTCACCCAGCCCAACCTGTACCCAATATGGAAGAAAGCCAGACAACAGCCTAGCCGCAACCGCACCTAGCCACTGGGAAGGTCTTCCCATTCAGGGATCCCCACCCGCAGAGGAGTTTTCTCTCTGCTTGGTTGGGCTTCCTCAGGAAGCCAGCGTCTGCTCCTCATAGACTATAGGCTTTAGACACAGGTCTTTAGAAGTCCAAAGAAGACAGATGACACATCTCCTCTATGTTCTTTTGAATGAACATCCTAATGCAGACCACACCCTCATGACCACTGCCACCTTCACTGTCACCCCACTTCATTGATGGAGGACGGTGTCCAGAACCAGCAAACCAACACCTGGGTGTCTGTGATGGGAGCGGACCGAAGGATGGTGTTGAAAGAATAAATACATGAATGAATGAATGAATGAATGAAGTGCATGAGCATGTGTGCTAAGTCCCAAAGCCCCGAGTGGTAAAGTTCCCTCTCCCAGGTACGTATGAGAAAGATGTAGAAAGAATGTTAACCCTTGCTGTCTCACAGTACTACGGAAGTTTTGTAGGAGCAAAGATTTGTTCAGATGTATTTTTCACATATGACCCTTTAAGAAAATCCACTCCAGCTCTGCCAGTTAAACCAGACCAAATGCTCCTGATCAAACACTTCCTGTGGGATAGGCAGACCCGGTGAACAGGATGGTGTGGTTCTTGCTCACGTGGGGCTCACGTGAATTGGAAGTCCAGGTCGAACATGCCAGTCCATTCCACAGGCACTAATGTAACACCCTCCACCAGGCAGACGCTGGGAGCACAGAGAAAAGACAGTCCCCCTGTCATTAAAGTGTTCAGTGGCGGAGGAGTGAGCTGGCAAGTTCAAGGGCACTTAGAAAGAGGAAATGGCAGGATGTCATGGGAACCTGAATGAGCAAGTTTGGAAGGAGAGGGTCAGAGGAGGCTTGAGATGCATTTTCAGGAGCTCAGGGGAATTAGAACATCTTGAGGTGAACAATATGCTCAGAGGCACAAAATCTCAGAGACACCCACGTGGCTCAGTTGTTTGAGCGTCTGACTCTTGATTTCTGCTCAGGTCATGCACGATCTCATGGTTGTGAGATCGAGCCCCACATCAGGCTCTGTGCTGGGCATGGAGCTGCTTGGGGTCCTCTCTCTCTGCCTCTCCCCTGTTCTTCCTCTCTCTCTAAACAAATAAACACTAAAGAAAAATAAAAAGGCACAGAGGTTCAAAAGCAGCCCAGTATCCATCCACCCACCAGAACAGCCAGGCAGCAAATATTTGTCAAGCTCTTCATCTGCCCAGTTGCCGCAAGCCAGGAATCCGTGTCCCCTTCATGTCCCCTCCCTCCCTGACCCGCAGACACAGCTCGCTCTGCACACTTAGATCTGGGGACCCTGACGTCGGGCAGAGAGGTGTTAACACCGCCTGCCGGTGTTCTCTGGTGGTCGTATTTCCCCCTGTCAGGCTCACCTGCCCTTCCAGCATCTTCCACTGCCAGCTGCCACAAAGACTCACCTGAATGTGTCATTTCCCTTCCTAAACCCTCAGGTGGCTTTCCAGTGCCCCGGGAGGGGGGTGGGAAGAAATGATTCCCTCCTGACCGGCAGCTTCTCACTTTCCAGTCCCACCCACCCTCCTCCAGGCCCTTAGGCCTCACCCCTGCAGCACTGGGCCTGCCCTTGGCTCACTCCTGTACCCTGGGCTGCCTCCAGTCTCCACCTTCCAGACCCGCTTTTCCCTCTGCCAGAGCCACATCTACACCCCTCCCCCTGCTGCCGCCCAGGACGACTTTCTAGAGAGCCAGCATTCCCAGAACCCGCTCTCCGTGTCCACAGCCCCAGGGAGGCTATGATGTGAACACCTCTCTTCCTGGGTCACAGAGCTCCTCCTTGGGCCTGTCTTCCCCTCCAGGTGGGCCTCCCCTGCCAGGGATCCTGTGAGTCTTGGTTCTTGATCGACTCCCTACCATGTGGAGGGACATAGTAGATACTCCACACTAGACGTGTTTTCCCTTCCTTTCTTTTAATTTAAATTTTATTGGGGCACCTGCGGGGCTCAGTGGGTTAAGCGTCTGACTCCTGATTTCAGCTCAGGTCATGATCTCGAGGTTTGTGAGATCGAGCCCCACGTTGGGCTACTGCTGATTGCTCTGGGCCTGCTTGAGATTCTCTGTCTCTGTCTCTGTCTCTGTCTCTCTCTCTGTGCCCCTCCCCTGCTCAAGCACTCCCTCTTTCTTTCTCAAGAATAAATAAATGAACAAAATGATTTAAATTTTATGTTTAAAACTTTGGTAAGACATACATAATTTAAAATATCCATTTTATATTTTAATATAATTAATTATATATAACTATGTATAATTAATATATAATATTTATATTATATTATGAATTATATTGTACATATTAAATAAATAATTAAATTTAAGTATATATAATTTTAACATAATTTATATTTAATATAATTTTAATATCCCATTTTAACCATTTTAAGTGTGTAGTTCAGTGACATTAAGTACATTCAATTTGGGGTGTCTGTGTGGCTTAGTTGATGAAGCGTCCAACTTTGGCTCAAGTCATCATCTCATGGTTTGTGAGTTCAAGCCCCGTGCTGGGCTCTGTGCTGACAGCTCAGAGCCTGGAGCCTGCTTCAGATTCTGTGTCTCCCTCTCTCTCTGCCCCTCCCTCACTCATGTTCCATTTCTCCCTGTATCAATAATAAATACACATAAAAAAATTTTTTAATGTACATTCAATTCTTCTTTCAACGATCACCACCACCCTTCTCCAGAACCTCCTCATTCTCCCGAACCAAGGCCCCTGACACTCCGCACTCGTTAAACACTACCTCCCTGTCCCCTTCACTCCCAGCCTCTGGCGAATCCAGATCCACACTATACATTTTTAAATAAATATACCTGGAAAGCTTTGAAAAGCTCCCCCTCACATGCGCCCACGAGCCTTTTTTCTGTTCCTCTGGACATGTGGCCAAACTGCTCACGGATCCAGTATCTTGTTATTTATTTGCTTTGGTACTTCAGAATTTTACAAAGAGGATTGAAATGTGTTCTTATTTGCCTCTCAAATAAGAGAGCCAAATACTACTTTGAGAACTAGGTAGTGTTTCTTCTTATTTAGCAAAACTCACAAAATTAGGAGACTTAGCTCGGGGCCCGCAGTTAGGAAATGTCTGTCGCACGGATAGACTCAGAGCCTTCGCTGACACACACCCAGAAATGTTTCCCATCACAGACGGATGCTCCCTAATTATAACCGGAAAAAACATCAGCAAAGCCAAACTGCCTGGCCTGATTTTCATGTATCCCTATGGAAGAAAAATGGAAATACAGGTGGAAGGACAGGGTTGTGACTCTATGATGACACAGAGGTGGCCCAGTGTGCCTTGGCCAAGCCAGACGACGATGCAGCTGTGGCCAGATGGGTGTGCTCCCTTCGGGTTCTCTGCACAGCTGTGTTTCTATGAAAAGACATCAGAGAGATTCCCTGGAAATCAGCAAACTTCCAGCCAACGCCATTTCTGGGTTTATTCCTGAGTAGGTGTCCTGTCGGGGGGCAAAGGGACTTCTCCACAGCTCCCAGACCACCATAAAGGCAGGAGGAAATGGAGACCTCATCACACAGCATCAGCAAAGAACCTGTGGATAAGCACAGTGCACATGCTGCACTCAACCCTGTTACATCAGTTTCTCTCCTATAGGATAAATAATAATTATTTCATAGAATAATAAAAAAAATAAAATAAACGGCAGCATTTAGTATGTGGCACCGGGAGGAGGGTTCTGTCTGTCTCAGTCATTTTTAGTCCTCACCTCAACCCTGTTATGCTTATGAAACTGACATGTAACACAACTGAGGAACGTGCTCTGAGTCACACAACCAAAAAGGGACAAGGTTTCGACCAACCTCGAGATCTTTATCGCTCTCCTTGACTGCCCCCCAAAGTGGCATATCCATCTCTCCAAGAGGGGGATGGAAAAGGCACGCCCCCTTGGTCCTCCTGGAGTTACCCAGGCCTCAGGGGACAGTTCGTGTATGGTCCAGTGACTTCTGACCTCATGAAGCATCTCTCTCTTTGCTTGAGATCTCTCTCCACCCAGGCAGAGTCCATACTTCTGGGAACAGTCCTCAAACAATGAGGCACAGGAGTTGCGTGTTAAATATCCAGATTCCTCATCCCATGGCAGGACAATGCATGCCATGTTGTCTTTGGTATCACAAGGGGTCCCAGGAAGACGGAGCCCCTCTTCCCCACACTGGCAGCTTGCTCGTTAATTCACCCTCTGTGGTTTTCCTGCCTCCCGTGTCCAACTTATTTACCCTCACTGTGCTTCTTGGAATCAATTCCTGATTAATCCACTTGTCACCAAAACCTTTGCTCAGATTATACTTAGGGGGGAACCCAAGGTAAAACAGGTCATTTTTCAATGACCATCTGTTAGGACCCAAGTTTGCAGAAAACACTTTGGGAAACACATATCACCTCCACACCTTTCTTTTTATAGATAAGGAAACTAATTTCCGGAGAGAGGAAATACCAAGTGATGAACTAGCGGTAGAGCCCTGGCAATATCTCAAGCCTGCTTGTCCCTATCTAGGGCCCTTTCAATCACCCCACACAGTCAAACTCTGCTTCCTGTCTGGTGAGACATGGTCACGTGCTGCTTATTCTCACTAGATGCCTCCATGCCAGCCCAGGAATGTAGGGAGGTCCAGAGAAAATGGAATGCTTGAACTCCCAGATTGTGGCTCATGGGACTCAGAGAAGATCAAAGATAAAGAAAATAAGTGAGTATGATTTACAAATTAGAATGAGTTCTAGGTGGCCCTGCTATCTTCTGACAGGGAGGATTAATTAACATCTGTTAAGTAATGGCTGTGACCAAGAATGTCCTAAACACTATAGAACTATCACATACAGCGCTGATTCCATAAATGAAGAAGAAGAGGCAGAGAGAGGTAAAGCTACTTCCCAATGATTGAAAAGCTGACAAGTGGAAAGGATGAGATTTGAAGCTGGACTCTCCAGCCCCCAACCGCCGTGCTGTCCACTTGCCTGTGTGCTAGAGGGCTGAATAAGGACGTGCCGTTGCCCAGGACTTGCTTAAAGAGAAGCTGAGGAAACACCTGATGCGAAGGGCCGGGATGCTTTGGACAGAGAGAGTGAGAGTGAGAAAGAAAGGTGTTGTTGTAAGTGGAAACCTAAGATCTAGGATTTGTCTGTGCTCAGCCAAGGCACCATTAGACCCACAGGCTTATTCCCTTATTCCCTGGGAAACTTCAGGGCTCTCAAACGGGCTGCCCATGTGGTGTGAGTTCATGGCCCCTCCTGTATGGCTCCCTATTGATTCCTAGTGACTAAGGGACCTTTTTTGATCCTTATCATGTGGCCTAAACCAATCCCTTCAAGCTTGAAAGACAAAAGGCAAGTTGGTCAGCACCGTGTTTGAAAACCAGATCCTTTCAAAAGGGGGTGTGGTTGGGGCTACCTGGGTAGTTCAGTCGGTTAAGCATCTGACTCTTTTTTTTTAATTTTGTTAATGTCTTTTATTTATTTTTGAGAGACAAAGAGAGACAGTGCGAGCAGGGGAGGGTCAGAGAGAGAGGGAGACACAGAATTTGAAACAGGCTCCAGGCTCCGAGCCGCCAGCACAGAGCCCAATGCTGGGCTCGAACCCACAAACCGTGAGATCATGACCTGAGCTGAAGCCGGCCGCTTAACCGACTGAGCCACCCAGGTGCCCCAAGCATCTGACTCTTGATCTCAGCTCAAGTCTTGGTCTCAGGGCCATGAGTCCAAGCCCTTGTTGGGCATGAAGCCTACTTTAAAAAAAAAAAAAAAAAAAAACGGAGGTGGGTGTGTGGATGTAGTTGGGCACGTAGGTATCCATGCATTCATTCATTTAACCAGTGTTTAACATCTATCATGTACTTGCTGGGATCAAATGATAAGAAAGCAGAGCAACCACGGTCCCACATAGAGTTGAGAATCTAGTTTCCCACACTGTCTAGTAGGAACCTAATACAAGCTACATATGTGACTTTTATTTTTTTAATGCATTAAACTTAACGAAAAAAGGTAGTTGCAATTGATGGCGATGCTATATTTTATTCAGTCCAAAATATCCACTATCATTTCAATAGGGAACCAATATAAACATTATTGAGATATGTACTTCTTGTGTTTTGCACCAAGTCTTTAAAATCCAATGTGTTTGCTGCCTGCACTTTATCACCTAAGGGACCAGTCACATTTCAAGCACGCCTATCAATTGATAGCTGCCTAATTAGATGGTGTAGCTCTCATTGGAAAGATGGTGGAAATAAATGATCTCATAAATTGTGGTGCCTAATGACATAGGGATAGTGTCTTATAAGATGGATGGAGCCCTGAACTGGGAATCCACAGAAACGAGCTCACCTCTTAGACCGTCCGCTAACGAACTGGTCGAGTTCAGAATTATTCATTTGCCTCTCTATGTCTCAATGTTCTTATCTGTAAAATAACGTAAAAGTGTGTGTGTGTGTGTGTGTGTGTGTGTGTGTGTGTGTGTGCGCGCGCACGCGCAGATGGCAAAGATAAGCCAATAAATGGAACTGAAAGACAGATTGTAGTATTTGGGAGGAAAAATGAGCTTGGAATTTCACTTCATAATCAGCATCAAAACAACCTCCAGATATGACGTGAACTGTGAGAATTTAAAACACAACACGTGCTAAATTAGATCACCTTCTTACCAAGTCTCTTTAACAGGGAAAACACTAAGCTTTTAAAGTGTTTGAAGAAATCTCTCAAATGAAAATAATCAAGAGACACAATGGGAAAGGCCATGTAAAAATGCAACACTTAGGAAAACAAGGCTTGAACCACAATTAAAACAGCCAAGAGTCTGGAGGACAATTGTCACAACTATGGCCTACCATAACTAACTACATTCTTTACTATGCATGGTGCTCATGAAAACTGGTAAGAAAAATAGTATATTGAGACCACAAAAAATAAACGAAGGACAGAAATAAGCACTTTCCAAAACTGTTGAAACTTGCCCCAAATCAGCTGATATAAAAGAAGCACCAAGTTACCCCATTGAATTCATATTTAAAAATAAGATTTCAAGCACCTGGGGGGCTCAGTTAGTTAACCATCTGATTTAGGCTCAGGTCATGATCTCACAGTTTGTGAGTTCAAGCCCCACATCAGGCTCTGTGCTGACAGCTCGGAGTCTGAAGCCTGTTTCAAATACTGTGTCTTCCTCTCTGCCTCTCCTCTTCTCCTGCTCACACTCTGTCTGTCTATCTCTCTTTCAAATATAAAATGAAGATTAAAAAATAATAAATAGGGGTGCCTGGGTGGTTCAGTCAGTTGGGTGTCAGCTTCAGCTCAGGTCATGATCTCACAGTCTGCGGGTTCAAGCCCAGTGTTTGGCTCTGTGCTGACAGCTCAGAGCCTGGAGCTGCTTCTGATTCTGTGTCTCCCTCTCTCTCTGCCCCTCCCCCACTCACTCTCTGCCTCTCTCTCTCTCAAAATAAAATGAAGACATAAAAAAATTTAAAAAATAAATAAATAAAAATAAGAATTCACAGTGCAGCCTAGGGTGCCATCAGTAATGCATAAAATCAAGGAGAGAAGTGAATACAGAGGAAACAATTATTCTCATTGTGAAACCACATCATTGGAATTAAAACTCAGCCTACCTTATGAGATGATGGATATAAGCAAAACCCTTTGTAATCCATATGTCATGTAAGTGTATACATGTATACAGTTGGCATACAATGGCCATAAGGTGCTAGCCAGGCAGGTAACTTTTCTCTGAGGTTCCACCATTCATGTGTCTCCGTTCACTTGATTCAACAAGCCTACCTCCCACTGTATTCCCTCTGTGGTAGGCAGATTTTAGGCTGAAGAAAACAAAGGGGCTCGGAGCTAACAAAAGGGACAATGGCGAGACAGAACTGTTATAACTTAAGTCTGCCTGGTTGTGGCATCCAGGTGGGTTAAGAGGCATCTTATCTAAGTGTTGTTCCAAACATTCATGTTCTTCTTTTAGTGGAAGACAGTGGGGCCCCTGAAAGCATAGCGAGTGTTCTTCTGTGTATTTTCCTGGGTAGGCAAAGGGGCAGAGGAGCCATATCCAGTTAAGAGAGAAAGAGATTTCCTATAATTCCACCTCCAGGCCTGTGTGGTAAAACAGACCCTCTGCTGAGAAACCAGAGTTCTGCACTCAGACATTGATGTCAACGTTCTTGGGTATTTTCTTGGCTTCTCAGGACCCTCAGTTCCCTGACCTATAAAAGGGAACCCCCAATTGGCAGAGTGATGACCCACTGGGATAAGGCAGTAAAGATGCTCTGAGAACCGTGACCACCTTTACAATCATATCCTTGATGACATTTCCAATCTCCCACATGGCTGGGTGCAGAAGAGGCCTCATCACTGCACCCCAGACCCATGGTACCAATGTGGAAAGTGGTGCATAATGGAAATGAGCCCAGACGAGACAGGAAACCACCTGCTGTCCAAATAAGGATACGGTCAGTAGCTTGCAAAACATCTGCTTGATGCAGTGAAAGATGTATATTTACATGAAAAAAAGTGCTCGTAGAATATAGCTCAGAGAAGATAGCAATACCCCATCAAAATGTATGTTTTATGTGTGTATATATTTACATATGTACAAGCAAAATGCTAAAAGGGTGGTTAGCAGGTTTTATTTCTGGAGGGTGTCATTACAGATGACTAATGCCTCCTCCTTGCTTATCTATACGTTCTAATGGTTCTATAATGAACATATATGACTTTTGTAGAAAGAAAAACAATGAGCGGTATTTTTTAAGCAAACAAATGGACATGTCAAATCAGGACACTGGTTTTAAATGCAGAAGACAAACAGCTGTCATCTTCTGTGCACTCTCCTTGTGCCTTCTAGTGGGCTAAGAACACCATATAGGCTTGCTTCGGCGTCACCACTGCCTTGTGAGATGGGCATGGTTAGGCCATGTCAGAGCTCAAAAGGGAGCCTGAGAGAGTTTAAGTGACTCACTCAGGGCACACAGCTGGTGGCTACAGTCAAGAGTCCTCAGCCCTGGCTGGAGAGAAAGCCTCTTCTCTCCATAGCTCTCTAATTCCATCTCCTAAAAAGGTGATGCCTCTGTCTTAGTTCAGCTACTGTAACAGAATACCACAGACTGAGTGGCTCATAAACAAACGAAATCTGTTTTTCACAGTCATGGAGGCTGGAAGTCCAAGATTAACACGCCAGCAGACTCCATGTCTAATGAGACCCTCCTCCCAGTGCCCACATGGCTGTCTTCTCACCGTATACTTGCGTGACAGAAGGGACAAGGGGGTTCTCTGGGGTCTCTTTGATGAGGGCTCCAATCCCATTAATGAGAGCTCCTCCTTCATGACCTAGTTTCTTCCCAAAGGCCACACTTTCTAACCCCATCACACTGAGGGTTAGATTTCAACATGTGAATTCGTGGGGTATAATCCAACATTCATCCACCCAATGCACAGCAAGCCAATAAAAGACTGACACATGGGCCTTTTGTAGTGAGGAAAGACAGGCTATTTACTGGTGTGGTGCCACCCAGGAGGACAGGGAGCTCAAGATCCCAATCCCCACCCCGCACCTCACCACCACCCAGTGACTTGCAAATGAGAGCTTTTAAGAGCAAAAATCAAGAGTAAAGGGTTCAGGGTCTTGAGTTCTTCTGATTGGTCAGGGATTGGGTAAACTTCAAGACGGACTTGTCTTTCTGATGCTGGTTGGTTTGGTTTCACCAAGACTGTGGGGGGGTAGCCATTCCTATCTCTGTTCCAGGTCTGCAAAAACATCTCAGCGATGTGTGCACTGATGCTATCTTTGTGATCCAGGGCAGAGGCCATACGCTTTGTGACTCTAACTGTTTAGGCTACTTCGTGTCTTCTTCCCTGGGCTACATTGTCATCATGTCAAAGCTCCCGATGTCTTCCCCAGTAATCTTCAATCATGGATTACACGCCTCTCTACAAGGGTGGGGGTTTCAGGGGTCCCCGGTCCGCTGCGGCCTCCCCAGAGTTCCTCAAGCAACCCTAGATGCCGTCAGCTGTTCATCCTGGGTTGAAGGGCGCCAAGCATCTGTGGGCACTTCTGTGGCACCACTTCCTGTTGGATTGGTGGAATGATGGAGGGATTGCTTCATCATGATTGCTTGCACGGCCTTGGAAGGTGCAGTGTGCCAAGACCGTTCTAAAGCTTTGTGGTACATGTGTATCCTCATCTAATAATGCACTAGTCCCTGCCTCTGACAGGCAAGGAGGGAGAGCCACAGAGAGCTTACTCACTCTACTGGTTTGAACAATGCCCCCCCCCCCCTGCAAGTTTATGTCTATCCAGAACCTCAGGATAGGACTTTATTCAGAAATAGTGTGTTTGTATGGGAATGTAAACTGGTGCAGCTGCTCTGGAAAATGATATGAAAATTCCTTAAATAATTAAACATAGAACTACCTTATGATCCAGCAATTTCACTACTTGGCATTCATTCAAAGGATATAGGTGTGCTGTTTCGAAGGGGCATTTATACCCCAATATTTATAGGAGTGCTATTGATAATAGCCAAAGTATGGAAAGAGCTCAAATGTCCATCCACTGATGAATGGATAAAGATGTGGAATATTGCTCAACAATCACAAAGAATGAAATCTTGCCGTTTGCAACCACGTGGATGGAACAAGAGGGTATTCTGTTAAGTGAAATTACTCAGTCAGAGAAAGACAAATATCATATGACTTCACTCATATGTGGAATTTAAGATATAAAACAGATGAACATAAGGGAAGGGAAACAAAAATAATATAAAGACAGGGAAGGGACAAACCATAAGAGACTCTTAAATACAGGGAACAAACTGAGGGTTGCTGGCAGGGTGTTGGGTGGGGGGATGGGCTACATGGGTGCCGGGCATTAGGAAGGGCACTGGGGATGAGCACTAGTGTTATAAGCAGAGGATGAATCACTGGATTCTACTCTTGAAATAAGTATTGCTCTATATGCTAACTTGGATATAAATTTTAAAAATAAATAAATTGGTTAATTAAAAAGAAAAGTACTAGAGTAGTCACAGATATGGGTTAAAATGATTAACTTGTGATTAAGATGATTGTGTCAGGCAAGCGCTGCATCCAATGACTGGTGTCCTTACAAGACGACGCTATGAAGACACAGAGACGCAAAGGCACTGGGAAGAAGTCTGTGCGAAGACAGGAACCGCCACTGGGGTGCTGTGTCTGTAAGCCAGGCATTGCCAGCAGCCACTGGAAGCTGGAAGGGGCGAGGAAGGATTCTTCCCTGAGAGCCTGCCGGGACGGGGGTCCTGCCCACACCTCAGATTGGGATTCTTCAGCCAGAGCTGGGAGAATATATTCCTTCCGTCCTAAGTCGCACTTTTTGTGTGGCCTTGTTACAGCAGCCCTGGGACACGCCCACCTTGCCCAGAGTCACTCAGCTCAGGGGCCACTAAGCTCGAACGGATGCCCAGGAACCGACGGACACCCAGGTCCTCCTGCCCCAGAGCCCATCCCTCCACCCCCGACTCCATGTCCTGCTGCGCGGCGGCTGTGAATCAAGCCAAGCTTGGCCTGGGTCTGCCGCAGCATAAGCATTCCACAGAGTGGAACTGTGATTAGTTTCTAATGATGTGGAAAATGCTCATGGTCTAATTTTAAGGGAAAGAGAGCATAGTTTTACATTGAATATAGGATATGATTTCAACCAGGATGCACGCTGCATAGAAAACTGATTGAGGATAAGCCAGAGACAGTTGTCTGTGGGTCGTGGGATAATAGGTGATTTTTTTTCCTTCTTTGTATTTCCCTGTTCCGTCTGTGACTTTCTTCTTCTCTCGGTAAGCATGCATTACTTTTCCACGTAATTTAGTTAGCTCCTTCCAACTCCAAGAAGGATGTAAAAACCAGTGGTGAATCCTATAATACACCCAAAGGCATTAATAATTGTCCATCCACCTGGTCAATCCACTCCATGCTTTCCTTTTTTAATCAGAACAAACAAACATAGAGAAAGCAATTCATTTATCTTTTTTTTTTAATTTAAATTTTAGTTAGCATACAGTGCAGTCTTGGCTTCAGGAGTAGAACCCAATGATTCATCACTTGCACACAACACCTGATGGTCATTCCAACAAGTGTCCTCCTTAGTACCCATCACCCACCTAGCCCATCTGCCGCCCACCTCCCTCAGCCATCCTCAGTTTGTGAGAAGGTAATTCATTTAAAAACTGCTGTGCAGAAGGAGTCCCACTCTCGCTGCTGGGTTGGGTTGGCTGGGGGGCTGGGGGGAAGCGGGCTCAGGCGGTTCTCTCCCAGCTGCTCTCCAGGGAGCATGTCCACAAGACAGGAGCTCCAGCTCTAGGAATTGAGGGAATCCCTAACCCATCAGGGCTGTGCTGATATCAGTGGGATCCTCACGGATGCAGAGGCAGCCCCTGAGGGTCACCAGGACTCCATTTTCCAGCCAGCACGTGATGACTGAGTCCCTGTTACATGCCAGCACGCACCAGGATCAATAGCAGTGACAAGCAGACTCAAATCCCTGTCATTTGGAACTTGCATTCTTATAATGGGAGTTTGAAAACAAGCATCAAAACAAGAGAGTCTATCAGACAGCCATCAGTGCAAGAAAGAAAAAGAAAGATAGGGTGGTTGAAAATGTACTTCCAAAGTTCATGTCCACTTGAAGGCAGAGAATGTAACCTTATTTGGAAATAGGGTCTCTAGAGATGTAATTAAGCTAAGAGTCCAGATGAGGTCTTACTTGATGAAAGTGAACCCAAGCTCTAGGGAGAATGTCCTTGTATGATACTGAAGAGGACACATAGTGACACAGAGGAGGATGCCATGCAGGGATGGGGGCAGAGCCTGTGGGGATGCCACCACAAGCCAAGGCACGTTGAGAGACACCAGATGCCAGAAGAGGAGAGTGAAAATCTTCCCCTTTGCAGGGAGCTGGGCCTCTTGTTAGAGGGGTTCCAGGAACTGACACCAAGGGTAAGGTGACTGGAGTGCAGGGCAGGCTGGTGCTCTGTTATGAAGGGAGGTTGGGGAGTCCTCCCCATAAGGGGTATAGAAGCAGTTGTTGGAGGAGAGAGCCATGCCCGGAAGAGGAAATTCTTGTGGAGGGAACAGCCACTGCAAAGGTCCCAGAGGAGGGCAAGAGAGAGAGCAGAGGAAGCTGAATTATGGGAAGTTGTCAGGCCAAGGATGAGAACCCTACGTGGCTGTGGCCCATGGTAAGGGCTTCCTCTGCCATTTACCCTGGTTTCATGGGCAGCTGAGGTGGGTCTGAACAGACACTCTAAGCTGCCCCAGCATTTGGGGGGATGCCTCTGGCCTGGTCTGGAAGGGCTGAATTTTGGAGACTGTTAGGAGTGATTGCTAAAAGGTGGTGAGGAAGAACAACGGCCTGAGCCGAGCAGCCAGGAGGAGGAGGTGAGAAGCCATAGCGTCCTTGGTAGATGCTCAAGGTGGAACTGATGGGTTGTCAATGTATTAGGTACAGAAAGTGAGCAAAATAGTCAGGTCAAGGAGACTCTAAAACGTTTGACCTGATCTCCCGGGTAAATAAAGATGTGATACCCACAGGGGAAGACTATGGAAATGTGAGGCTTTGGGGAAGGGTCATGAATTTCCAAGTTACTTTGAACCTAAGCTCTGCTTCTAGGGCTTTCTGGAGGGAGGACCAAAGCCTCTATGTGTGAGTCAATGAGGCAAGTACTCACTTGACCTTATAAATGGGTCCGGAGAGTCCATACTTGGCAGTCTCAATGGTCACATGTGGCCCTGAGCTCTGGTCATCCCTGTGGCCTCGATGGGCCACACGGGGGCTCATGGGCTCCTTCAGTGGCCATAACGAGCCATCACTTGTTGGACAGCCAGCTTGTTGAGCTTCTACTTTACACTCCTATGGATAGGCCCTGGGCTGGGCTTTTTAAAAAGCCCATGAAACAAACCATTGATGAAGATGTGAAGGAACAAGAGCCCTTTGGCACTGCTGGTGGGGAAGTAAAATGGCGCATCTCTATTGGAAAATACTGTGGCAGTTCCTCAAAGGCTTAAACATAGAATTTCCATATGACCCAGAAATCCCATTTCTGGCCGTGTACACAAAAGAACCAAAGGCAACAGCTTCAACAGATACTTCTACAACTGTGTTCATAGTAGCATTATTCTGAGTAGCCAGAAGGTGGAAACAAGCCAAGTGTCCATCAAGAAATGATTGGATAAACAAAATGTGGTCCATCCTTGCAATGGAATTTTTACCAACGTTAAAAGGAAGGAAATTCTGATACCTGTTATGACATGGATGAACCTTGAACACAGCATGCTGAGTGAAGGAAGCAGACACAAAAAGACACGTAATGTTTGATTTTACTTATATGAGTTAATTAAACTATCCAGACACACAGAGACAGAGAGTAGAATGGTGATTGCCAGAGGCTGGGGGAGAGGGTAAGTGGGGCTTTATTATTTAATGGGGGACAAAGTTTAGTTTAATTTAGGAAGACAAAAAGTTCTGGAGAGGATGGTGGTGAAGGTTGCATTACAGTATGAATGCACTAATGTCACTCACCTGCACATTTCAAAAGAGTAAAAATGGCAAATTTTATGACGTGTGTATTTCACCACAATAATATGAACAGATCCTGTGGGGTGGAGCCTCTGGTCCTGAGGTTGAAACCTGATCAGTTTTGGTATTAATGTCTTCAGTTGACCTGCATCTCCCAGAGGCTGAGCTTAGCATCATCGTCTGTGAAATGGGACAATTGTACCTTCACAGACCTGAGAGGATCTCATGAAGAAACAACACGTTTCAATACCATGAGCCACCTTCTGTTCTAAGCAAATGGAGTGTGGACAAATCAATCCTCCCAACAACCCCAGGAGGTGGAAGGGAGTCACATGCCCATCACACAAGTGAGGACACTGAGGGAACAAGTCACAGAATGTCACTGCTGGAAGGGTGCTTAGGGGTCCTGTTGATCAGTGGGGCTTAATGCTGTCCTGTGCAGATAATCCATCCATGACTCAGTGGGGAAGGGACTTCTCAAGTCCACTCGGCAAGTTAGTAACTAGAAATCGCACCAGTTGGCAAATGCTGGAAGGTCTCCAAAGAAAAGCCTTCTTTTCACCTTTGTGGAAACTTCGTTAAAGTCAATGTCCTCGTATTTATCAAGATCTTTAGGCTGCAAGTGAATTTCCCATGACCATTACAGGATTTATACAGACACAAAACTGGGCAAGTCATGTTCTTTCTCTGGGTTACAATGTTCCCCCCTGTTAAAAAAAAAAAAGATTTTGGGATGCTAGGGTGGCTCACTTGGTTGAGAGTTGGACTCTAGATTTTGAGTCAGGTCATCATCTCACAGTCTGTGAATTCAAGCCCCGCATCTAGCTCTGTGCTGACAATGTGGAGCCTGCTTGGGATTCTCATTCTCCTTCTCTCTCTGTCCTTCCCCCTTGGGATCTCTCTCTCTCTCTCTCTCTCTCTCTCTCTCTCTCAAAATAAATAAATAAACTTTTAAAAAAGTTTTTGCTTATGTACATTTTAAGAGAATTTTGTCCATGTACTATTTTGACATTTTAGGTAGACATCTAAAAATTTTGTATTATATTAAAATAATGCCAAGGCATATATTTTCTGAGGCAGCACTGCCCAATAGAAATGTAATGAAGACCTCATATACCATTTAAAATTTTCTAGATTCTACAATTAAAAGAGAAGCAGGTGAAATTAATTTTAACAATAGGTTTTATTTAACTCATATATTCAAAACATTACCATTTAAACATGTAGTCAACATAAAGAATATTAATGAAATACTCTACATGCTTTTTTTCTGTACTGAGTCTTTGAAATTCTGTGTGTATTTCACACTCCAGCACACCTCCGTTTGGCACTACCTACCTTTCAAGTGCTCAGTAAGCACACGTGGCTAGTGGCTACCAAACTCAACAGTGCAATTCTGGAATATTGTACAAGAGCTTTAAATCTGATCTGTCAAAACCTTGGAGGTTCTCATTTAACTCATTTAATTTATGGGAAATACCTGCCATGTAGCCTAATTGGCAAAGCTAGCTCTTATTTTCAAACCCATCATCCAAATATGACTTTCTATCTGACAGGAAAGTCTGATTTTATTTTAAAATTCAAATAGATGTACTAATGCACAAGCCCTGTTAACCTCGTTCCTGAAACCAAATTTTAAGAGAGATGGGAGATTGGATATGTAGATGGATGGATGGACGGATGGACGGACGGATGGATGGATGGATGGATGGATGGATGGATTGATGGGTAAATGGATGAATGGATGGATGGATGGATGGATGGATGGATGGATGGATGGATGGACGGACGGACAGATGGATGGATGGATGGAAAGATAGATAGATAGATAGATAGATAGATAGATAGATAGATAGATAGATAGATAGATAGATAGATAGATGGATGATAAATAGATAAAAATGGAAAGAGAATGAGACTTGTCTCTGTATGCATTTGCTACCTCGATGAATAAGATGGCACTGATTCAATATTTCTCACAGAAACTCTTTTGCTTGGCATTCAAAGAATTCCTCCCTTTGTTTGATGCCCCAGAGACTAGTTCCGGGATGAAGGAGAAAGACGGTTTTCTTTCATGAACAGGAACAGAAGTGCTACAAAGGTGATGTGGGAAAGGGAAGGTGGCAGACTCAGACACATTTCAGTTGGATCATTCTTCAAAGAGCACTGAAGACATCAGGATGGTGGAAGCAGCTTCCTTTAGTGCCCTGGGCCCGTGAATGTCTCCGAGTACCCCCAAAGGAGAGTGTGCTCAGCTTGGAGACCGGGGGACAGGGTCAGCCCTCAGGGGCCCCTGAGTTATAACAGCTTTCCATGGAAGGACGTGTAGGACTATGGGTCCCGTCCAACCTCTACTGATGATTCAGAGTGGACATGAGAACATGAGATCCAAAGACTGGATCTCAACTGAGTCCCTTCCTAGAGATGGAATGTGCACAAGGCACTCCACCTCTCTGCATCTCACCTTCCTCGTCTATAAATGGGATGACCAAATGTCTACCTTGCCTCATCTTTATAGGAACAAGTCAGGTATCACACTGAGCCCATGGGCCCTGGATTCTAGAAAGTGCTTCAAAAGTGTTAGCTGTCATTCACATCATCTCAATATCCATTAAAGATCAACCCCCAGGGAAACTTGCAGAGGCCAAATGGGAGCTGTTCTGGTCTTTACTATCTTGATAAAATCAGGCGTAAGAAAAAGTGACTTTCTCTATTCTTCTTACCTTATAATTCAAACTCACTATTTGATAAATGAGGAAACCAAGGCTCAGAGACGCAGAGAGGGAGACAGGCGCTGGAGAATGTGCTTGAAGGTTCGCACATGT
>NC_043714.1:70633970-70635287 GCF_006229205.1 Suricata suricatta | reverse complement strand
GGGCCTGGTCTGATCCAGAACCTTCTAGCTCTGGAGCCCACCGTGTGTGCCCCGGTCTGGAGACCCCGAAGGTGCATGTGCCCCTGGGGGGTGGAGGATGGACCGCCCCCTGCAGCCAGGGAGAGGTTTGGAGCACTGGAAGGAAGTTGCCCAAGGTTGGCTGGTGCACGTCGTGGCTCAGCCCCTGAACTGCTCAGGGACCCCGAGCATCCCGTGTGGCCAATTTGAGCCGCTGCTCTCTCCTTTGTGAAGCGGGATGGAAACAGTGCTCACCCAGCCACTGTAGTCTCGAACAGGATAAAGTGGGTACAGTTCCCTGGCCAGGCGCCCGCAAAGGCCCAGAAGTCTCATGAGGCGCGCTGCCTGTGCTGGCAGTTACCATCAGGCAGTAGGATGCCAGCGAAGCCACGGGAAGGCTGGTTGTCGCCGGCTCTGTTAGCAGACGAGAGAGCTGAAGTTCAGGGAGGGGCACGACGGGCTCGGGTCCACGCTGTGCCTCAGAGCCTGTGTCTGGACGGACCCAACTGACCTCTGGGTCAGCCTCTCCTGCCATCACTGCACAACGTCCCCACCTTCTCCTCGGCCCCTTCCCGTGCCTTCCTGAAGGACCCCGCCACCACCTAAGGACATGATGTTTTTCCATTTAACGTTTATCTCTCCCACCTGAGTACAAGCTCTGCGGGGGTCAGGGGTCATGCCCTTTGATGTCTAGTTACCCCAGAACCCAGCGCAGGGCCTGGTGATAGTGCATTTTTTGTATCAAAGATATAAGTGAATGCCCATACGCGTGCATGAGCTCACGCATGCATGAATGAGCAACTAAGTCCTTGTAGCATGCTTGAGGCCTGCAGGAAACGTAAGGTTAGGAAGTGGGGAGGAGCAGGAAATAAGGAAAAGCAGGATGGAGACGGAGGAAGGATACAGAAGCTTCCTCGGGCCTGGTGTGCTTGGCTGTGGAGGCCGCCGGTGGCACCGAGGAAGGCAGGGTCCCCAGGTGGAGTGGCCGGCCAAAGTGGCTGATGTCATCTTGGTTATTATATCTTTGCTGCCCTGTTGAGAAACGCTTGCGCATCGATTCAGCGTGATGTCTGTGGTCAGCACCCAGGAGTTGGTGGGCAGAGGCAGCTGTGGGGGGATCAGCAGGAAGACAGAAGGAGCCCAGGGTGCAGTCAGACCAGCAGTGGGGCACCTGACCCGTGACGCAAAGGTCAGGGAAGCTGGTCAGAAGAGGGTCACTGAATTGAGTCTTTACGGTGTGTTGGAATGTTCTTTATACAGAGGAAGTGACCCAGACTCGGGCTTGCTCAAGGCACGGAC
>NC_043714.1:70632555-70633870 GCF_006229205.1 Suricata suricatta | reverse complement strand
GGGCCTGGTCTGATCCAGAACCTTCTAGCTCTGGAGCCCACCGTGTGTGCCCCGGTCTGGAGACCCCGAAGGTGCATGTGCCCCTGGGGGGTGGAGGATGGACCGCCCCCTGCAGCCAGGGAGAGGTTTGGAGCACTGGAAGGAAGTTGCCCAAGGTTGGCTGGTGCACGTCCTGGCTCAGCCCCTGAACTACTCAGGGACCCCGAGCATCCCGTGTGGCCAATTTGAGCCGCTGCTCTCTCCTTTGTGAAGCGGGATGGAAACAGTGCTCACCCAGCCGCTGTAGTCTCGAACAGGATAAAGTGGGTACAGTTCCCTGGCCAGGCGCCCGCAAAGGCCCAGAAGTCTCATGAGGCGCGCTGCCTGTGCTGGCAGTTAGCATCAGGCAGTAGGATGCCAGCGAAGCGACGGGAAGGCTGGTTGTCGCCGGCTCTGTTAGCAGACGAGAGAGCTGAAGTTCAGGGTGGGGCACGACGGGCTCGGGTCCACGCTGTGCCTCAGAGCCTGTGTCTGGACGGACCCAACTGACCTCTGGGTCAGCCTCTCCTGCCATCACTGCACAACGTCCCCACCTTCTCCTCGGCCCCTTCCCGTGCCTTCCTGAAGGACCCCGCCACCACCTAAGGACATGATGTTTTTCCATTTAACGTTTATCTCTCCCACCTGAGTACAAGCTCTGCGGGGTCAGGGGCCATGCCCTTTGATGTCTAGTTACCCCAGAACCCAGCGCAGGGCCTGGTGATAGTGCATTTTTTGTATCAAAGATATAAGTGAATGCCCATACGCGTGCATGAGCTCACGCATGCATGAATGAGCAACTAAGTCCTTGAAGCATGCTTCAGGCCTGCAGGAAACGTAAGGTTAGGAAGTGGGGAGGAGCAGGAAATAAGGAAAAGCAGGATGGAGACGGAGGAAGGATACAGAAGCTTCCTCGGGCCTGGTGTGCTTGGCTGTGGAGGCCGCGGGTGGCACCGAGGAAGGCAGGGTCCCCAGGTGGAGTGGCCGGCCAAAGCGGCTGATGTCATCTTGGTTATTATATCTTTGTGCCCTGTTGAGAAACGCTTGCGCATTGATTCAGCGTGATGTCTGCGGTCAGCGCCCAGGAGTTGGTGGGCGGAAGCAGCTGTGGGGGGATCAGCAGGAAGACAGAAGGAGCCCAGGGTGCAGTCAGACCAGCAGTGGGGCACCTGACCCGTGACGCAAAGGTCAGGGAAGCTGGTCAGAAGAGGGTCACTGAATTGAGTCTTTACGGTGTGTTGGAATGTTCTTTATACAGAGGAAGTGACCCAGACTCGGGCTTGCTCAAGGCACGGAC
>NC_043714.1:70510778-70632455 GCF_006229205.1 Suricata suricatta | reverse complement strand
GATTCCTGCCTCCCTTTGTTTCTTCCATAAATATCTAGCATCTTCTATAGGTTAGCCACTGTGCTGGGAATGCAGGCTTGGTTCCTGCCCCTGTGACAATGACAGTCAAAGTGGCCTAACCAAATGTGCAATGAAGGAAGTGTATTTGAATGCTATTTGCTCTCCACCCATTCAATGCAAAATACACCTTGGCCCCCAGACTTTCAGAGAAGCACAATCTCAGCATGTCTTCTGCATGTCCCTGAGAATAGAAGAATCTTCCCCCCAAATAATATAAAGATAGAGAGGGACATAAACCATAAGAGACTCTTAAATACAGAGAACACACTGAGGGCTGCTGGAGGGGTGTTGGGTGGGGGGATGGGCTAAATGGGTGATGGGCATTCAGGACACTTGTCGGGATGAGCACTGGGTGTTGTGTGTAAGTGATGAATCGCTGGATTCTACTCCTGAAATCATTATTTCACTATAGGTTAGCTAATTTGGATGTAAAACAAACAAACAAACAAAAAAAATAGAGCCTTCCCTGACCATAACAGGATGACTCAAAGGCAGTGCACAAGGGGTAAAGGAACAGCGTCCAAAGGGAGTGAGGTCAGGCTGGGTCTGGGTCTGACCTTACAGACAAGAAGTGTCCAAGCCCAGTAATCTTTGCTGAGTGTTTCCTGGTCATGCTCCAGAGATAAAGGTCTTCCCAGATCATGGTCAACTATCCCTCCAAGCACTTACTCTTTCTTCTTGCTTGAAAGTCTTCCATAACTAGAATCATAATAGGTAACATTTACTTCCCTAAGAGGAGTGGTCTAGCAGTGCTCTAGGCTTAGGTTGTTTTTTTTTTTTTTAACTCATTTCAAATAATTCACAAAACAATTCCATAAGGTTCAGTTGACACCATCATCATCGTCAGGATTCTCTGTAATGTGATTGGTCAGCCTTATTGATGTTTCCGCAAATGACATTTCCTTAGTGTGTGACACACTCTGTCAACATTTGCAGTGGCCCAAGAATTAATAAGCTTGGTGATGTCCAGGAAATGAGAGAGTGAGACAGAAAGGAAGGGAGTATTTGCATTTGGATAAAGTGTCTTGGGGTGCACTAGATTGTGTGGTGGCCATCTGGCAAAAGAGAAAGGCAACTTCCCAATAAAGCAATGCTTATTTTATTTCTGCTATAATTATTTAAGCAGGCAAGGAAGTTCATACGTTCTGTATGGCCAGCACATCTCAGCAGATTCATAATCATAAAAGAGGAATTGTGGAGAAATATAGTGAACCCCTATTGGTTTTGCCAGTGCCCAGTTAGCAGTCTCTGTTTCTCCCTCTTCAGCCTCTGGAGTTTCAGATTTAGACAAAGGAACACCTTGGCCTAGTTGTTGAAGCATTCACAAAACATTCTGTGCGTTTTACAAAAAGGATTTGCGTTCTTGTCATTTCCCTCAGACAAGTGGCTGTTTGGACTATATTATCCTTGATGAGAGAGGAAAAAAAGGAAGAGATGAACAAATAACCAGAACAACAAAAATGGAGAGCTCAGCTCTTTCAAGTTCAACGGAAAGGAAGACAGAGCCACTCTCAAATTAAACCATAACTGAATCAGGATAAGAATATTTTGATTTAAAAATGTAACCACCTAGGGACACCTGGGTGGCTCAGTTGGTTGAGTGTCCCAGTCCTGGTTCTGGCTCAGGTCATGATCTCACAATTCATGGGTTTGAGCCTCCCATCAGGCTCTGTGCTGACAGCATGGTGCCTGCCTGGGATTCTCTTTCTCCCTCTCTCTCTGCTCCTTCCCCATTCAGGATCTCTTTCAAAATAAATAAATAAATGCATAGAAAATATAATCACACACTTTTCAGAGTATATCATCACTCAAAAGTCATTTGGTCTGTCATTCCTGTGCTGAATCCTAAGTCTTGTTACACCATTCTTGGGGCTCTTCCCAGTATGCTGGCTCAGTGTCAACGGACACTGGATAAGCAACCCGAGGGGCACTGGCTTCTCTGCCTGTAAAGGAGGAGTCCCAATTCTCCTCACTGCACATGGTTGTCTGAGGACCCAGTGAAATATAGAGATCCTCAAGATCTAGCCATGCCAGAGGAATTATTTTGACTATTTGCAACCCAAATGGCTTTCTTTCCTCCCTTATGTAGATGTACTGCCAGATATACAAAGACTTTTCTTGTCTTAAAAGCCAAAGATTATCTTTTTGGTAAGTTCTTTGCTTCCTGAATTAATTATCTGCTCCTCTTGACAACTCAGTAGACTGTTGGGGCCAGGATGGGGACAGAGAGCTTTTGGTATCAGATAATCAGGACCTCTGCTCCCCTCCACCATGAGTTGCTGTGTGACCCTGGGTAGTATTCCCTCTCTAGGCTACACTTTCCTCACTGGTACAGTTGGGATGATTTTGTTCAAGTGGATGTGGGTCTTTTCTGCAATTCTGGGTGCCAACATTTCATTCATCAATGAGGGTGATATCAAGACTTACCATTAACATCCTTTTAAATTATGATTTGCTGACACAAAAGCTTCTTGTAGAGAAAAGGTTAGACACTGAATTGACAGAAATCCCAGTTGGTCTTGTCATGGAGTAGGTCCAAGGTCACTAGGAATATTGGCTTGGACCTAGCGCACTGGACCAGATTCAGTGCCCATGATACCCTCCCTATGCCCTTTCTGCAACCCCCATCTTTTCGCTTAAGATTCCTCATTCATTCATAGCATCCCTAGGAGCTCCGGCACCTATAACGGAAACCTGACCATGGCAGTGAAAGTAAATAGGATTCCTATCTGGGTCAACACTATAAACTCAGTGGTAGGTGACTAAGGCCAGTATGAGTTCTCAGTGATGCCGGCCGGGACCCAGGCTCCTCTCTGCTGAAGCTCTGCCATTCCAGCACGCTGACGCTTCTCCTTGGAGAAGACAAGTTGGACCCTCCTACTTTCAACATAGCTGCCACAAGATGGCTGCTGCAAGATGGCTGCCACAAACGGACTGTGGGCAAAGATTAGCAACACCAGCAGGCAGACAAGGGCAGAGCAGAACTGTAAATCATTTCCTTGTTGCACATGACTTTAGCTTCAGTCCTTCCATCCTGAACCAGAGTTTACCTTCTGGGCCTGCACTCAGAGAGCTATGTGACTATCCTCAAGTGCAAGGAAAGAAAACAAGAGGACAAGGGTTAATGTTCCCTGCTAATGGCTGTTTGTGACACAGTTTGCATACCTTGTCCTCGAGATAATGGCTATTCCCTTGAAACTCCCCTACAACCCTAAACCTTGCCTTCAAAATAATGAATGTGGCCCTGCATACCAGGATAAGAGCTGCTCTCCTTGCTTTGTAGCCTTTCTGCAATAACCACTCAGTTCTGCTCTGTGCTTCCCCCTTTCCTGCTTGCTCATTATAAAAAGCCCTAAGTCCTTGGACTCAGGGTCGCACATGTAGAGTTCTGTGTTAACTCTGTGCAGTCCTGGCCGGTAATAGAGACCCCCTTAATTCAGCCTCAGTGGTCTCGGTTGGTCTCTGTGTCTCTCAGCCCAACATTCTTTTCTTCAGATTTTACTCTTTACCTGGGAACCCAGCCCTTCCCATGGCTTCCACTGACATCTGACTGGTGAGGGCAGAGTTACCCAGCCCCTCCTACTTCATAGGAAGCTGGGAAACAAAAACAGCTCATTTTCCAGCCCATCCAAGAAAAGGCAAAGGAGAAGGTGGTTGGAAAGGTGGCATGTGAGCCAGTCTGTGGGATTTGTCCTTTCTAATTTCAACAGACAGGGGCTGGTGGCTTCTGATGGCCTGGGCCCTGGGCAGGGAACCCTGGGAGCTTTCAGGCAAGAGAGTCACAAACAAGTCAAACACAAGACACCAAGTGAGTTAGAAACGGAAGGGGCAGTGCAAACATGGACATTGGCCACTGTCAGGGGTACCTGAGAATGGAGCGGGCAGAGCTCAAGTCCCTAAATGGGATTGGGAGGGAGAAAAAGCCACACTGAAGTCCCACAGCTGGTGCTGCACCGACCAGGTGGCACAGCCCCGGATGCTTATACTCGGGTGCTGGCAATACCAAGGCATGGCAGTGCCCAACACTGCTCTTTTAAGGCAGCCTTGAGAACACTGATATTTTCTTTCTTCTAATTATAAAAGGAGAATGCAACCTATAAAACACTTTTTAAAATGCAGGGGAAAAAATGAAAAAGGAAATAAAAGTCACCTTGTCTTCAATGCTAATATTTTGGTATCTTTCCTTCCAGCTTTCATTTCAAATCATGAAACAGTTGTTTGCAGTTACAATGGTCAGGGGTCCAAACAAAATGCCCCGAAGGTCTAGGGATGCAGGACGTACCAGCTCCCCGTCCCCACAGGGTCTGGACCCCAGCTCCTCTTCCCCTTCTCAGTATTGCCAGCCTGCTGTGCCCCCTTCTCAGACGTTGGCTTGGCAAGGCGGGCCACAGACACACATCTGTGGTCCCTGAGGAGGAGACTCTTGCCCAAAGGTCTTCCCACAAGTGTCTGATCGGCCAGGCTGGGGACACACCCATCAGGGGGAGCCTTGCAGGATCACTGTGAAATAGGGGAACTACAGGTCACCACACGCCCCACAAAAGTGCCAGATCCTCTTTAAAATTAGGATTAAACTAAATACGGTAATGCTGGTGGTGTGCCCAAATGAGTCGGTGAGGGAGTCAGGTTCCCCCACTTAGCAGCCTCTGATGAACTCATCACAAAACAGCAGAGTGTGTCTGTTACGGAATAAAGAAGGGAGCCCAGAGAACTGAAATGATGAGACCCGACTATTTCTGAACCCATTCTCTGGGTTCACTCGGCTAACCATCATCAAGATAAACTGACAAGTGAAGAACATAGATGAGAGCAGGGCGTAGACCAAGCCCTGGGTGGAAGTAGACATCTGTCACTGTATATTTCATCATCAGTCCCTGTGGTAGCAAGTGTGGACTGACTTCTAACCCACTTTGTTCAAGCAGGTGTAGGGTCCCTGTGAAGGCTCAGCCGCTAGTGGACCTCAGGTCCTGGGTGAGAATTTTCTACAGAAGCCTGGCATTTCAGCCCCTCAGCTCACCTACCACAGGCGAAAGCATCTCTGCCTATTTAGGACATAAATTTATTTCAATCCTGGGGCACCTGGGTAGCTCGATTTGTTGAGCTCAGGTCATGATCTTGTTAGTGAGTTTGAGCCCTGCGTTGGGCTCTGTGCTAACAGCTTTGAATTCTGGGTCTTCCTCTCTCTCTCTGTCCCTCCCCCACTCACGTTCTGTCTCTCGCACGTGCAAAAAAATAAACATTTAAAAATTTTGAAAAAATATTTCACACCGATTTACTTTTTACCATAGAAACAAAAGACCTTCACACTAAGCAATTCAGCATCCCCTCCAGGAAAGGTCTGGACAGAAGATAGCCCACTAACAGGATTCAATCTTCAAATCACCCAGAGTTGTTTTTTATTTTTCTTTTAAGTAATGGCTATTTTATAAAAATATAAGCATTGCAGGTTCATTGCAGAATTTTTGGGAAGTACATAAAAATGTGGAAAAGGAAGTAAATACCAGATAAAAATTCCCCTTCACAGAGACAACCACTATAACATTTCACTTGGTCTCCTTAATGTTTATTTTATTTTTCCTATGCATATGTCAATACATTTTAATTTTCTCTTCCTCAAATTCTTTTATGAGTGAATCAAACTTTTACGACCTCATGTAAATACTCACCACCTCTCGAAATGTTTTATTATTCAGTCCTAGGAGGCACTGAGCACGTTCGAGGAACATCCTTTGATACATTGATGCAGAGAGCTCCGTATTCCAAATGGAATTTTCTGTGCAGGGTCCATTATTATTTCATACGGCATGACGACTGAAAACATAAGGTTTTCACAATTTCACCCCCTTATTTAATGAGGATTTCCAAAAGGCAGACAGTGAAGAAAGGGAACGCCTAACTTGGGCATTAATACAGGCTGACAGACGCACACTAACTTGTTTTGACTCTTCGTTCTGACAGCACGGTGCACCGGGGTGTCAGAACTGGAAATAAGTGTGGAAATAAATGATCTACTTGACTAGATGGGAGAAATGAAGTCTTCAGGGGGTATGTGCATAGCTCGCTTTAACACGTAGTTCCGTGCACTGTAACTTCTGGTTTGCACATCTATTTCTTGCTTTAGACAGAGATCTTGGGAGCAAGACCCATGCCTCACCGATCATGGCATCCCCAGGGCTCAGACCATGCCAGGTACATAGAAGCTGCCCAGGAAGTATTTGCCGAACTCAACTCAGAGGCTGGAGGATTTGCATCAGGTAGTTGAAACCCTGGAGGACTAGGGTGGGGGATCCTGTTGTTCAGTGAATGTGGGATGGATGAATAAATGAAGAAAATAGAGGGGAGGAAAGAAGGAGGGAAGGAGAGAGAGAGAAGGAGAGAAAGAAGCAAAGAAGGAAAGGAAAATTTATCAGGCAATGTCTGTCTACTGAAAGATCACGCAACATTAAGGTCAGAAGACCTGATTTATTCCTCGGCTCTTTATTCCCTACATGTAACCCTTGAGCACCAGTTTTCTCTTTCCCTTCCTCAAGAATCCGTACTGGGGCTCTTGGCATGGAGCTGTACACACATTGCTGACATGGTTGAAAAATGATCACCCTGCAGTAGAGGCTGCTGCCCAACCTCTTCTAAAAGGCTGGAGCGGAGAAGGTCTTGTTAATCCCACCCACCAGATGGACAACCCTAGAGAATCAGAGCCCCACATCAGTGAGAACCAGCTCTTCACAATCAGTAAAAGTTTGATTCACTCACCTTCCTGGTCTTCTTGATCCACTCCACCCTCCGTGTGGTCAATTGCCTGAAGGTCCAAGTACAAATCTGGCCATGTTGACAGCATTTAGAAACAAGAGAAGGTCTCCTTTGTGAAGCATACGAGCCCTTTTAGGAAGAGGCATTATACCCTCTCCTTAGCCTCATCCCTTATCATTCTCTCCTGCACTCCAGGGAAACTCAACTCTTCAAGGGCACAACCTCTAATGTAATACCTATGTGTCCCTGTGCACTTGACAGCCTGCAAACTACTGAAATGACAGGCTCATTCTCCTTCAAAGGCTACAGAGTGACCCCTTTCATGTTTCATTCATTCCAGACTCCACTGAAAAGGCCCCAACTCTATGGGGATTCTCCAAACTGTCATCATCTCCAGATCCATCGAAAGAGTCAGCCACAAAGCTTCCGTGACATTTATGTCATTGGGCTGATGCTAGTGTGTGTGTCTGCCTTACCCTCCCAGACTGTAATCTCAGTGAGGGCAGAGACTGAGGTTTACCCCACTTTCCGACCACCATGCTCTGCATGAGGCCCAGCACGAATAGTGGAGACGGTCGGGTGCAGGATTCAGTATTCCCCTTCCCTGATAAGCCTTGCTCCGGCATCTTTGGGCAGCATGGATTTATTAGCACGTTCTCCAAACACAGGCACTAGAATTTTTAAGACATTATTCAGTGTCAGGTTAATCAATTCATATTACCTACAACCTAGAAGCTCCTTTTTACTCAGGATTTTATAGACATCAAAAGGTGAGTTGAGATTGGATTAAAACTGTACCAAAAAATAAGCCATACAAAATTAACTTGAATCCTGTAGTATATTCAGCAGGTAATACCCTTTGAAATGTTATTTTTCTTAACTCAAATCTCTTCTCATTAGGGAGGTGGTAATGCTGTCAGTCAGGTGCGACTGGAGAAATTGCCCAATCTTTCTCCTCTCTGGCTTCTCCTTCTCTTTTTGCCTTCCTGATTCTATGTGATTTTTGTGTTCTTTTCTATCCCCCAGTGATATTCGAAGGGATAGTTTATTTCTTTCTACAGGGGTGATATAGATGCTGCAGAGAAAGCTGATTCCATCTACTCACAATGGCTCAATATTTAGAAATTTAAGTGCAGCATGTCCATTAATCAAGCTGCCACAGTTCTGATTACTACTACTGTTCCTAATTGGCCACTGTACTAACCTGTGTGATGGTATAGCCCAGGGAAGAACATTCTCTTCCAACATCTGCAGCTTAAGGAAAGGGATAATGAGGTAGAATCTGGGCCTGGGTGTGTAAAAAGCTTTTGAGGATTCTATGGGGAGATTTTTATAGATAATTGAAAAAGCAGTTGAAGATGCATTCCTTCATTCCCTCAATCATGCAGTCAACATGGCTTGAGTACAAATGAGGTGTCAAAAACAAGCAGTCACCAGATGTCTGGAGGAGCAAATGGCCACTCTGCACTTTGGCCGGTGGGATGAGAGTGGCAGGCTCTGCCCAGCTTTGCCCATGTGAGAGCCCGCTCCCCACTCCCCCTCCTCGCCCAAAGGAGAAAGGCTGGGTTGACAGCACTCTGGAAGTGGATTCTGGGGCTGAGAGTCGCCAGGACCAGCCCATTCAGAGGCACCAGGAAGGGCTGTGAAGGCAGAGAGACATCCATTATGCATTCTCCGGGAGACTTTCTAGGACATTCCCACCCTCATCTGGCAGAGCCTTAGGGACAGGCTGACAAGATGATGAATGTCAGACAGGAAAGAAATGGGTTTAAAAGCTGAGGGCTAATTGGCTTGGGATAAACTCTGACTGGAGGAGGCCCAAGCAGAATGCCATTGCCCTGTGGTGAGATAAGCCTGTGAAATGTTCAGTCAGAGCCACACAGCAAGATGATAATGGTGGCTGCTATTGAGCGCTGAGTGTATGCTCCTCACTGTTCTCACATAAGCACTATTATAGAATCAATAGAGCCACTATCCTTTTAGAAGGGGGTGCTAGTTAGGAATATGTTCATAGACAAATTATAGAAAACTAGACTAATAGTGGCTTTAAAAAATTGGAGATTTTTTTGTCAGGCATGAGAAGTCTGGAGGTAGAGAGCTCCCAGTTTGGTTGGGCTCCTTGGCCATCATAGGAGAGATTGAAGCTCCTACTAGCTGTTTTCTCTGCTGTTTTTACTGGCCGCTTCATGGTTGCAAAACGGCTGCTGTCGGTCCAGCTATCACATCCATTACCAAAGCATTTCTATCTGAAAGGGAGGTTGGTGAAAGAGAAGCAGCATGTTATGATTAACAGGATTGTCATAATTAGTTTCAATCAATCATGACCCAATGCCTGAAGCTGGGTGCAGGCCATGCTGAACAAAATCAGGGTTTTGTAAGTGAAGAGGAAGGAAATGGATATTGAACAGGCAACTCATCTCTGTATATTCGGAGAGTCTCGTCACATTCGGGGTCTGTGGTAGTGTCTCCTGGCTTACGTCACCGCTTGCTACTGGAGGTTCTCTACTCACATCAGCTTTCTGAGCCTCAGGGTCTTTATCTGCAAAAAAAAGTAAGAAAGCAATGCTAGTTTCTGTTTAAGGTTAACAAGGTGGAGGACATGTGACATATCTCAGTGAGCAACCATTTGACATGGGTGTTCCAGAAATTGCATGACTGTCTGCGTGTAACATGGCATCACTGGGCGGACCAGACGCTGTCATTTCAGCCTTCTTGGCTTTGAAGTCTCTCTCCCTCACTTGTTGCCTGAGCCATCAAGGTCAAAAAATAACTTCTCCAGGGGCGCCTGGGTGGCTCAGTTGATTAAGCAACCGACTTCAACTTAGATCATGATCTCTCAGTCTGTGAGTTCGAGCCCCACGTTGAGCTCTGTGCTGACAGCATGGAGCCTGGAGCCTGCTTCGAATTCTGTGTCTCCTCTCTCTCTGCCCCTCCCCTGCTCATGCTGTATCTGTCTCTCTTTCAAAAATAAACATTAAAAAAACATTAAAAAATATAACTTCTCCACATCCTGTTTTTCTCATCTGTAAAATGGGGTAATAACCACACCATGCTCACAGGTGTTTTGTAGATTGCATGGAAAGGACCTGCCCATTATGGCCACATCAAATAAATGCTGGCTGTTACTACCATGTGCTGATGGCTCACGGATCATCAACCCTGGCCTGATCTGAGTTCCAGATACACTGAGCCCACCGCTCCCTGGGTAGTTTCTCTTGGATGCACAGATCCTGGAAGGAGAAAGAAAAGGTGATGACAGGCTGGAAACTCCGACCTTTCCCTCCTTTCTCCCCACTGCCCGGGTCAAGCCATCGCCAAGTCCTCAGTTCTAGTCCTCCCCCCAGCCCAGCGCTCCTCAAACTCTACTGTGCATCCCAATCCCCAGGGGACCTTGCTGCCTTGCGGAGCCTGACCCGCAGGTCTGGGAGCAGCAGGCAGGAATTCCGGATGTTTAGCAAGGTCCAGGGGAGCCACCTTTCCGGCCCTGTGGCCCTGTCTTCACAGAGCCAGGCCCCAGCGTGGGCTGGGTAGTGGGTGAATCCCCATGCTCTACGGATGCCCAGTGCTCCTGATATCACCACCGCTACACCCACTACTGCCACATGGCCATGGCCCAGTAATGACAACAGTGACACGCAGCGTGTGGGGCTTCTCAGGAACCCCGGGTGCTCCCGGGATGTCTGCATCGTCATTAACTCACTCAGTCTCCGCACTAGTTCCTCCCAGTTCATGGACCAGAAACTAAAGCCTGAAATGTTAAGACAGGGGGTCACTAGGTGGCTCAGTCAGTTAAGCGTCCAATTTCAGCTCAGGTCATGATCTCACAGTTCGTGGGTTCAAGCCCCATGTCGGGCTCTGTGCTGATAGCTCAGAGCCTGGAGCCTGTCTTTGGATTCTGTGTCTCCCTCTCTCTCTGACCCTTCCCTGTTCGCACTCTCTCTCTGTCTCTTAAAAATAAATACAACATTGGGAAAAAAAAAAGAAATGTTAAGACAGGTGTATCAGCAGATAGTTAATACGGGCAGAGTTCAAATCTCAGCCTCTGCAGCCAAGGGGCATGGGGCGCACCCTGTGAGGTCAGTTCTAGGCCTCACGTGGCAGGTGATTGGAGTATCTGGCGTCATATCTCCCTGACACATGTCTGATTTCAGCCACAGCTGTTGGGGACAATGGTGGAAACAATGGAACTCCAAAGAGCATCTGCGTTTCCTATTTTCCGTGTGGCGTCCAGAGCTGGCGTGGGTGTGGAGCGCACATCCCTGGAGTAACACCCAATCAGCGGCTCAGTGCACTGACCTTCTGTTCTCAGAGGGGCTCTGGAAAGGACCTCCCACGTGGACCGACAAAACCAAGACCTCCTCCGTGACTTCCTGTTCCCTGTGTCCCCTTTAATGTTCTCTTGCACTTGCTTCCTGAAGCCAGCTCTAAAAGGTACTCCTGACGCCCGGTGCTTCCCGAGAGCACCGGGTCTGGGGACCGGAATGTCACAGGACACAAACCAGTGGGGTAGGCAGGAGCAGAGTTTCGCTAGAGGAAGGAGGTAGAAAGAGGAACCCGATGTATGGGGACCCCTGCGGTGTCAAGCCACTTCATTGAATTCCAGAGGCTTCTGGCTCAAGTGAACATCCTCATTTTAGAGGGGAGGAAACTGAGGCCCCAAGAGCTGGAAGAGCTCCTTCAGGGTGCATACTGCTAATGATTCAGACAGGATTCACACCGCCCTCTGCCTGACTCCACACCCCGTGTCCTCTCTCCTACACCACATCGACCAGAACATTCCATCAGGAGACTGCTCAGACCTCTGGGACCCGCCACACGGCGCGTTGTGAAGAAGAGGCCCTACGAATGGGCATGTACCCGTCTCCCTGCCCTCCGCAGCCGGAGCACAGCGATAATATTTGGACAGGGTAGAATGAACAGCACCACACATCTCTCATCTATGACTTCGCCCACTTCTAAAGACAAGGATGAGTCCTTCACCAAATATTTGCACAACTTATTCGATTTTTGCTGATGTATGAACATGTATCTCCTAAGGACACACATAATGCTTCCCTTGGTTTACTTTTGGGGTCAGCCTACAAATAAATCCAGGGCAGGGACCACCGAGGCATGGCTGAGAGCAGAGTGGCCCGCACCCTGCCCCGGGGACCTCTGTGTGACCTGGGCCTGAGGGTCGGAAGGAGGCCTGGTTGTGCTTTTTCTTGGTCCTCCTGGTGACAGACAACTACACAGTCCCCAAGGGAAGGAAAACAACAAAAGACAAAGCTAGAGAAAAAAACGTGGGGGAAAGACCCTGGGTGGCTCAGTCAATTGAGCTTCCAAATCTGGCTCAGGTCATGATCTCATGGTTTATGGGTTTGGGCTCCACATTGGGCTCTGTGCTGACAGCTCAGAGCCTGGAGCCTGCTTCAGATTCCATGTCTCCCTCTCTCTGTCCCTCCCCTGCTTGCACTCTGTTTCTCTCTCTCTCTTAAAAAATAAATAAACATTTAAAAATTTAAAAAAAAAAGAGTCCAGTTCTTGAGTTTGACTCAGGTCATGATCTCTTGGTTCGTGAGTCCGAGCCCTGCATCAGGCTCTGTGCTGACAGCATGGAACCTGCTTTAGATCCTCTGTCTTCCCCTCGCTGTGCCTCCCCGACTTGTGCACTCTTACTCTCTCTCTCTCAAAAGAAAATAAACATTTTTAAAAGTCTTTTAATTTCTCCAAGAATAGGATCAATATTAAAACCCCTCGTACTCAGATGGATTAAAATACCGTATGAAGGAAGGAATGCCCAGGACAATCGGGTGAGCCGGCCCCCGGTCCTATAGCTTCTGAGCTGTGGGTAACTGACTTTAAAACCCTATAGGTGTTTTCTAGCTCACCCGAGAAGATTCCGGTAAAAGTCTGCTGGGAAGAAAATTATAAAGGAATAAATGGTCAGCAAGAACTCATGTTGCCAGAATGCCCCGAGATGGGCTCCCTGGTGGAATCCTGAGGTCAGGGGCTTGGCTGGCAGTCAGCCTAGGACTCGGGGGAGGCAGAGTGAGCCCTCTAGGGCACAAGAGGTAAGGGGTGTGCAAGCACACAGCCACATCTGGGTTTGGAAGCCTCCTTAAACTTGGCACCCAGGGCCCCTGCTGCCTCCGTGTTGTCCCAGCTCCGGTTCTAACAGGATCTTTCCAGGGCCCACCATCTACGGGCCTTAGGCAGCTCCTTCTGGGCCTCAGTTTCCTGACCAGTGTAATGGGGAGGGAGGCCTCTAGATAACTCCCAAAGTCCCCATTCAACACTATTGCTGTGATTCTGCATATTCTGTTTGCCGCTGGACCGGAGGCTCCGGGGAGCCTGGCTGGTGCTGGCTCCCTCCTCTACGAACCCTCAGTGGTGCCCAGGACGTATTATTTCTGCCTTCCACTGAGTAATCGCAGCAAGGACTGGACAGCTTTGTAACTGTTTGCTCTGCCAGCACGAGCCCCAAGCTGGCCTTAGAACCCGGGACCTGAGCTCAAATGGCAGCTCCACACCCACCAGAAAGAAACTTGAGGTGGATCACCAAATTTCTCCATGGGCCTCAGTGTCTTCATCTGCAAAGTGGGGGAAACACTAGACCCTACCTCAGCAGACGGAGCCTCCCAGAGGCCACCGATCCTTCTAGAAAGAGTGGGTGTCACTTCCTAGCAGCCCCAGCGGAACTTCTGGAGACAGATCCCTTTGGCCTGCTCGAGTCGTGTGTTCATCCTTGAACCCATCCTGGGGCTGGGAAGTAGGACGAGCAACACGATGAGGATTTTGTGCTGACTTCTCCTGACCCCGCTTACTCCACAGGAGCGAGGCGTGGGGGTGGTCCTCAAGGAAATTAGTGCTACAGCTCACAGAGGAAGGACGGATATGGGTCCTCAGGAAAACAGCCACTCTGAATAGAGGGTGCATTCCATCTGCCGCAGCATCCCAGCAGGGTCTCGGAGGCGGTGGGGGCTATCCACGAGACAGAAGTGTCCACGAGAAAGCTGGACGCCAGCCCTTGGAAGGTAGGGCTGAAGGCACTGGGCAGGCCGGACCTGGCTGAAAATCCTTTGTCTCTAATTTTTCCTTAAAGTTTTGCATCTTTAACCATTGCCCATCAAAGCATTTAGCTTAATAGAAGGATCTTTTGGATTATCGTTATTATTATGGGGAACAAAAGCTTCATTGCATTAGTTATCTATTGCTGGGCAATGAGATTACCCCAGACGGACTGGCTTAGCCCAGCACAGGCTCATTATTTCCTGGTATCTGTGGATCAGGAGTCCAGACACAGGTTACCTGGATCTTCTGTCAACAGGTGTCAGCCAGGACTGTGTTCTCATCTGTAGACTGAACTGGGGAAGGACTCGCTTCCAAGATCACATGGTTTTTGGCAGCATTAAGTTCCTTGACATGTGCCCCCGACTCCCAGGCTGCTGGCTCATCAAGCCAGCAAGAGAGAGACAGGAGCTATAATATTCTGTAATGCAGTCTGATACATCCTGTCTCCTTTGCCATATTCTATCATTTGAAGCAAGTCACATTTCTGCTGGGAAATGAACACCAGCAGGTGGGGGTCATGGGGTCCACGCTAGATTCTGTCCGCCATATTGGCCGGCCACTGTGTCAGACTCTATAAATCGCAAGTGCAAGAGTAAGTTTCCAGATTATGAAAAGATTGGATTAGGTGTTCAGACAAGATCTGAACCAAATATGTATAAAACTGCCAGGTCCTGGGGCACCTGGGTGGCTCAGTCGGTTAAGCATCTGACTTTGGCTCAGGTCATGATCTCATGGTTTGTGGGTTCGAGAGCTGCACTGGACTCTGTGCCAACAGTTCAGAGCCTGGAACCTACTTTAGATTCTGTGTCTCCCTCTCTCTCTGCCCCTCCCCTGCTCGAATTCTGTCTCTCTCTCAAAAATAAATAAACATTTAAAAAAGCCTACCAGGTCCTTACCTATCACATACTAGCTTTTTGACTTTGAACGAGTTAGTCAATCTGTCTGAGATTCAGTTTCTTTTTTTCATTTAAATAGTTTATTACCAAATTGGTTTCCATATAACACCCAGTGCTCTTCCCCACAAGTGCCCTCCTCCATGTCCATCGCCCACTGCCCCTTCCCCCTTCCTCCTCAGCCCTCAGTTTGTTCTCAGCATTCAAAAGTCTCTCATGATTTGCCTCACTCCTTCTCCCCATCCTATCCCCTTCCCATGGTCTCCTATTAGGTTTCTCCTGTTAGACCTAAGAGTGCAAACATATGGTATCTGTCCTTCTCTGCCTCACTTATTTCACTTAATATGACACCCTCGAGTTCCATCCATTTTGCCACAAATGGCCAGATTTCATTCTCTCTCATTGTCATATAATACTCCATTGTATAGATAAACCACATCTTCTTGGTCCACTCATCAGGTGATGGACATTTAGGCTCTTTCCATGATTTGGCTATTGTAGAAAGTGCCGCTATGAACATTGGGGTACATGTGCCCCTATGCATCAGCACTTCTGTATCCCTTGGGTAAATCCCTAGCAGGGCTATTGCTGGGTCATAAGGGAGTCTATGGATAGTTTTTTGAGGAACCTCCACATTGTTTTCCAGAGCGGCTGCACCAGTTTACATTCTCACCAACAGCGCAGGAGGGTGCCCGTTTCTCCACATCCTCGCCAGCATGAGATTCAGTTTCTGCATCTGTAAACTGAGGAGGCATAGGAGTACTTTGAGTTAATACATGGAAATGCTTTCATTAGTCCTAGAGTGGATTTAGGGCTTAGGAAGTATTTGCATTCACACACAAACACACACACACACCATACATGTGTGCTCTGAACCATGTCCTGCATTTTGCTGATTTCAGAACCATCCAACGTGAAGGCCTGCTTCACAGACGAGGAAACACGCGTGAAGCATCTGCGTGACCTTCCGGAGCTCTCGGAGCTAGTGAGTGGCTGAAGTAGGTTGGAGAACCTTTCAAACTAGAACATTCCTGAGTGCTCACTTAAGCCTAAAACACCCCCCTAGACTGCTTTCACGAGGTCTCCCATGGGAACACAATGGCCAGGAGGGTAAGACTACTTGCTTTTATTCGCTTTACATTTCAGGTTGCTGCATAGTATGTTATTTCAGGGGGGAAGGATTTGCCAGCTGAAAAAGATTAAGCAAAAAAAAAAACCCATAATAAAAGGAATAAACACAGAAGTGCAGAGCCACTGGCCCCTCCCATCCTTCTCTCCTCACAGACGAGGAGACTGAGACCCGGAGAAGAGAGAAGCTGGCCTGGGTCTCTGTGCCGCTTACCGCTTGATGTGAGGCGCAGCCCCGGGACCCAGGGCTCCCAGCTGCCATCCCTCCAAGTCCCACCCAGCCTCTCGGCCCATGACGTTCCGTCGACCTGAGTCTGAGTTGGAGAAATTAAGCCGCTTTAAAGCAGACAGTTGACTGGCCTCGCTGCGTCCCTGTCCAAAACAACCACGAACACAACTGGACGTACCAGACTGAGGACGTCTCAAACTCGGGGGTAGGTGTGTGTCGTTTTGATCATGGACTGCATTACCGAGTGGCGGAATGCTACTAAAATGTGCGCAATAAATTGCATTTTAAAAGCATCATGGGAGATGGAGATTGCTCTTTTAAGAAGCCCTATAAGGAATAGTTTGATAGAGTAAGAAGAAAAAAATGCCTTTAACAATGGAGTAAAAATCACTCATTTGAGTCTTATAAATCTAGGCTGTGGTATATGGGGCTTCCCTCAAGGCGACTGCGTTTTATGTATGCAGCATATGCTTGATTTCTCACAGATAAATCAGTCGGGTAAGTACGGCTGGAGAACAAGGCTCAGTTTCCTGGGTGCTCCCCATCCCTGCTCCCCAAACACCTACTCCCACCCCTGGAGTATCCAAGCAAGAGAGGCCGCAGAGGTTTTGAGAAAGGAGACCAGATGGGTTGGATTTTCAAGTGGCTCGTCCTACTTTGTCTCTGGGACTCCAGGTCTTCATCTATCAAACGGAAATATTATTTGCTCAGCTGAATTTAGAGGGCAATGTCAAGGCTCAAAACAGATGGCGGGAACCTGATCATCCGACTTCAGCTCGGGTCATGATCTCACGGTTTGTGGGTTCGAGCCCCGCGTCGGGCTCTGTGCTGACAGCTCGGAGCCTGGAGCCTCCTTCAGAGTCTGTGTCTCCTTCTTTCTCTGGCCCTATCCCACTTGTGCTTTCTCTCGCTCTTTCTCAAAAATAAATGAAAACTTTAAAAATGTTTAAAAAAACAATATATGGCAAATGCAAAAGTCTTGATCGAAAGACAATGAACCAGGGGCGCCTGGCGCTCAATCAGTTAAGCATCCAGCTCTTGATTTCGGCTCAGGTCATGATCTCACCGTTCATGGAGTCGAACCCTGCACCAGACTCCGTCCTGACAGCACGGAGAGGATTCCCTCTCTCCCTCTCTCCCTCTCTCTCTCTCTGCCTTTCTCCTGTTCATGCTCTCACTTTCTCTCTCTCAAAATAAATAAATAAACTTAAAATAAACAGACAGTGAGCCCAGGTGAGGGAAGATCAGAGCTCTGGGAGGAGTTCACCATCTCCTCCCTCATCCCAAGCACAAGCCGTCACCACATCTTGCGGATTGCACTCGGATGGATTCGCTCTCCCCTCCCCGCGCCATGGCCTGCGCAGATCCCACCGCACCTTCCACCTGTCCTATCCAAACAGGCTCCTCCCTGGTGGCCCGGCATCAAGGCGGACCCACCCCCAACCCAATCTCCACATTGAAGTTAGCGCTATTTCTTTTAAATGCAACTCTTAATGACTCCCCTTTGCTCACAAGAAAGAAAACCGTTCAGCTGCTGCACAAAAGCCCAGCAGAGCCTTCGGGACTCCCTATGCCGGTCTCTCCACACCTCTGTATCCTACTTCACAGCAGCCCTGCTAAACTCCTCGGGGTCACCACACACACGATGCTATTTGTCACCTCCAGCCATCTTCCCAGCTGTTTTCTCCGCCTGTGGCCACGGATGCCTGCACCCATCGGTCAAGGGGAGTGAAGTGACTCCGCAGCCACAAGCGGCCCCTACATCCCATTCCGCGTCAGAACTTGTCTCCGGAGGAGAGGCGGGCAACCTCTGCTCACCCTCATCAGTCTGCAACACAGGCTGACGGAAGCCTCCTCTCGGCTCCTGTGCCCAGGACCGCAGCAGCAGGGACAGAGACTGTGGCAGACTGTCTCGTGACACTTCCCATTCCGCTCATACCTCATCGGCGGAAGCGAGTCAAGGGGCCCGAGTGCAGCCCCCCCGCTGGCCCAGAGAGCAGCCGGCCAGCAAGATTTGAATGAACAGCCATATTATTTCCCACACCTTATTTGTCTCTGTCTGCCTGGTAAACAGACGTGTAACTTAGGCTCCTCTTGACAGCCTTCTCCTCCAGGAAGCCTTCCTTAATCATGCCTCCATCATGGGCCGCGCTAGACTTGCTCTGGTTTGCTCAGCTGCTTTCTTTTTCAGGACCCAGAGGTCTCCTCCAAGGCCAAGCGCCACATCGCTGGAGGCCTCAGCACAGCATCTAGAGAGAGGAAGGCACCGGGTGTCTCCATAGCAAAGGAATGGATGTTTAGGTGAGTGGCTCCCCAGCTGGGTTGCCCCACCGGGGACCCCAAAGTCTCCTGGGTGGGACGGGCATAAAGGCAGAGGTGTGAGGGCTTCTGAGGGTTCCCAGGCAGCCGCCCGTGTGGCAACTCCAAAGGCAGCCCCCAGTCGTCACTGCGGCTGCCAGCAGCCAGCCACATTCCGCTTCCTCCCCAGACACTCAGGAGCCTTCGTTATCTTAGGTGGAGGGGCCCGTGGTCCTGACCCTGCTTAGTTACTTCCCAGCTGTCAATTTTTATCTGTTGTGGTCGTCCAAAGCCTTCTCTCCACCCTCTCTACCCCCTGAACATTCTCTTCCAGGTAAACCCTGCCTTCCCGGTAAGAGTTTTTATAAAATAAAATAACTACCCTGCCCAGCCTCCCTTACGACCCTGGAGATGTAGATGAGGCTAGGCTCGAATTTACAGATGATCACAAGAGCACAAGGCAGAGAGAGGGTGTGCCCTACGTCAAAGCACGTACCCCCAAGCAACGGAGCTGGGATCCGACCCCAAACCTCTGTGACCCGCAGCTCAGGCCCTGCTGGACGCTGGTCAAAGGGGAGGCTGACACAGCCCTCGCAGAGCAGACCCTGGGTCCCCAGTGAGCGCGTGCCCGGCCCTGCTCTGGTTAACCCTCAGGGGCCTGAGCTCAGCCTCTCGGACTTGAGCCACCAAGCTGACCCCTTGGCCCTACTCCTCACTGATGACCAGGCTTTGTCCCCAACGGACAATCAGCAGCCACCAGGGGCAACAGGCAGAATAAGGATCGAAATGAGAGGCCAGCACACACCCCAGCTCTGGCTACGTGACCACACTGACCTGCTGTGTGGCTGGCTAGCAGGTCACTTGTTACACAGAGCCTCGCTTTCCTCTTTGAAGAAAACAAAAGTTAACATTACTTTGGCTTGGCTTAAGGATTAAATGAGTTTATGTATGGAAAACACTAGGTCAGGGGCACCTGGGTGGCTCAGTCAATTAAACATCTGACTTCAGCTCAGGTCGTGTTCTCATGGTTCGTGGGTTCGAGCCCCGCATTGGGCCCAGGGGTTAAAAGCTTGGAGCCCAGAGCCTGCTTTGGATTCTGTGTCTCCCTCTCTCTATGCCCCTCCCCTGCCCTCTCTCTTTCTCTCTCTTCCTCTCTCTCGCAAAAATAATAAATAAACATTAAAATTTTTTTAAAAATAAAACACTAGGTCAGCATCTGGCATGCAATAGGAGCTTAGTACACGAGAGTGTCATAAACTTTTGCTATAACATGCTGTTGCTTTGTCCTTGGGGGCAAAGATGGTTGAAAGGAGCGCTCCTCAGTGGGGTCCACGCACTGCTGCCAACCCCCAAACTCACTCCCCATCTACAATAAGGTAAGGGGCTTACACTAGACTTAGATACCCCAGCCCTCTCCCTGAGCGCTGAGCCCTCTGCCTGCCCCTCCCCGGTCCTTCCGGGACACAGCTGGGATGCATGCAGGAGGCACTTAGCACTGGCTGAGGGTGCTCCTTAGAATGCAGACCTGAAGGAAGTGATGGAGATGCAGCCGGTCCAGGGAGGGGCTGAGGGCTTTTCCTCTGCCCATAGCCCAGGGGTGGGGGGTGGGGAAGGGATCCGGGTGCCTGGCCTTTCCACTGAACTTGATTTCCCTCTGGCTCTGTCTCCTCCACAGTGTCTGGCTTCCATCACTGGACAGATGATATTTGGGCCCCCAAGCACCCTGAGCATCAACCGGACTTATCAGAATTGCTTATTCCAGCCAGAGTCACGTGCCAAGGAAGATGGGGAAGCAGCCTGGACCCAGCAGGAGGTCAGAGATCAAAGTGAGGCCGTGGAGCCCTGCCTGGGCCAGGTCCAGCCAGCACCAAGGACTTGGGCTGCATTGGGCCGCCTCAGTTGTCCCAAACTCTTCCAAAATCTCCTGCTGCCTCCCGCCTCCACATCCCAGCCTCCTTGCAAGGGCTGAACCAGCACCGAGCAAGTTAAATTTGCAAACCTTCCTGAAGACTGAAAAGCCCTCGGTAAGAGGCAGTTTTTTAATCATGATCGTTATTGTAAAAGAAGAGATGAGCTTGCCTCAGTGCTCAAAATAATCTTAAACTCGCTGGAAATTGCACCTTTTTGTCCTGAATTTACAGAGGAAGCGATCAAATCCCACAGAACACACAGAAGCCGGGGATTTGCCTGTGCCTCAGGGACCTGCCACAGTTTTCCACATGGCCGAGCTGAACTCACAGCCAGCTTGAGGTAGCCGCCATTTTGCGTCCCTCCAAAGTCCACCCCTGGGTTCAGAACCTCATGCTATGTGCACAGAGTAAGGGCTGAAACCCCAGTCTCTCAGGAAAAACCTGAATGTGACCACAAATGAATTCAGGAGGCTGATATGTAGTGATACAGGATACCGAGGAGGGGACCCCAGAGATGCCATTGCCACACTTGAGCTTAACCCAGAGTCCCCATGCCCAGATACCCACCCCAGTCTCAGGGGAAAACAGCTTCCAGAAGCCCCCCACCACCAAGACTGAGGATGTACTTTAGAATCCAAAGGGCTGAGTTTTAATTTTAATAGCTTTCCTGAGACACAATTTCCAGACCATATACTTCACCCGGGTAAAGTATGCAATGCAGCAGGTTTTAATGTAGTCAGAGCTGGGCAGTCATCACCACGACCAATTTTAAGGACATTTTTGTCATCCCTAAAAGTAACCTGGTATGCTTCAGCTATCACTCCACCCGCACCCCACCCTTTCCTCCCCACCTCAGGAAATTGCGGATCTACTTTTGGCCCTATTTATTTGTCCATTCTGGACATTTCATAAAAATGGACTCACATAACATGTGGTCCTTTGTGACTGGCTTCTTTTACTCAGTGCTGTGTCTTCAAGATCCCTCCTTGTGTGCACACACCATGCACACCATTGTGGAAGGCATCAACACCTCATTCCTCTTCATGTCCCAATTATGTTCCACAGCACAGATGCACACATTTGATGTACCCGTCATCAGCTAGCTGATGGCTGTTTCAGGTACTTTTACATCATGACTATTATGAAGAAGGCTGTTAGGAACACTCAAGAACAAGTCTTTGTGTGGATGTAAATTTCATTGCTCCCAAGTGTAGACCCAGGAGTGGAATCACTGGGTCTTGGGATGACTCTGTTTCACCTTTTGAGGAACCACCAGACTGCTTTCCACGGGGGGTACTCGCATAGGCTGTGTATGACCTTTCTGGCTCCTCCTTCTCCTGGCCACCACCTGTGATTGTCTTATTGTCTATCATGATGATCCAAGTGGACGTGAAGCAGTATCCCATTGACGTGCTGCTTTACATTTCCCTCATGATGAAGGGTGTTGACCATCTTTCTTGTGCTTCTTGGCCATTGCATGCTCCTTTGGAGAAAACTCTATTCAGATCCTTTGCCCACTTCCAAAAACAAGTTGTGTTTTTATTGTTGACTTGTAAGAGTTCTTTATATATTTCAGATACAAGTAGTTTCTAAGACATATGATTTGCAGATCTATTCTCCCATCTCATAGGCTATCTTCACTTTCTTAATGACATTCAACAAGCACAAACATTTTTCATTTTGAAGATGTCAAAGTGCTTTTGGTTTCCTATCTAAGAAAGCTTTGCCTTAGGAAACAAAAGCAAAAATGAACTATTGGGATCTCATCAAGATAAAAGGCTTCTGCACAGCAAAGGAAACAATCAGCAAAACTAAAAGGCAACCGACAGAATGAGAGAAGATATTTGCAAATGAGCTACCAGATAAAGGGTTAGTATACAAAATCTATAAAGAATTTATCAAACTCAACACCCCAAAACCAAATAATCCAGTGACGAAATGGGCAAAAGACACTTTTCCAAAGAAGATATCCAGATAGCTAACAGATACATGAAAAGATGCTCAACATCACTCATCATCAGGAAAATACAAATAAAAACCACAATGAGATACCTCCTCACACCTGTCAGATTAACAAAAATTAACTAAAATTAACAACTCAGGCAACAGATGCAAGTGAAGATGCAGAAAAAGAGGAACACTTTTGGGAATGCAAACTGGTGCAGCCACTCTGGAAAACAGTATGGAGGTTCCTCAAAAAATTAAAACTAGAGCTACCCCATGACCCAGTAATTGCACTCTGAGGTATTTATCCAAAGGACACAGGAGCGCTGTTTCAGAGGGACACATGCACCTCGATGCTTATAGCAGCACTATTGACAATAACCCAAGTATGGGAAGAGCCCAAATGTCCATCAACTGATGAATCAGTAAAGAACATGTGGTATGTGTATACATCTATATGAAATTAAATGAAATCTTGCCATTTGCAACAACGCAGAATGTGAGTGGAATTAGAGTGCATTATGTTAAGCAAAATAAGTCAGTCCGAGAAAGACAAATACCATATGATTTCATGTGTGGAATTTAAGATACAAAACAGATGAACATAAGGGAAGGGAAGCAAAAATAATATAAAAACAGAGAGGGAGACAAACCATAAGAGACTCTTAAATAGAGAGAACAAACTGACGGTTACTTGCAGGGTTTGGGGAGGGGGAAATGGGAGATGGGCATTAAGGAGGACACTTGTTGGGATGAGCACTGGGTGTCATATGTAAGGGATGAATCACTAAATTCTACTCCTGAAATCATTATTACACTATATGTTAACTAACTTGGATTTAAATTTTAAAAGAAAGAAAGAAAGAAGGAAAGAAAGAAAGAGAGAGAAAGAGAAAGAAAGCAAGTTTTGCCTAAAGTAAGGTTATGAAGATTTACTCCTAAAGTTTATTCTAAGCCTTTTAGAGCTCCAACCCTTATATTTAAGCCTATCATCCATTTGGAGACAATTCTTACATAGGATGTGAAGAACGGCATATGACTTCCTACCTTTGTGTGTGGACATCCACTCGCCCCAGCACTTCTGGTTGAAAAGAATATTCTTTCCTCACTGAAGGGTCTTAGAACCCTTGTTGAAAATCCATTCACCAAAAATGTGAGGATTTAACTGTGACTCTCACTTCTATTATTATACCAGTACCACCTTGTCTTAAATTCTGTAGATTTGTAGTGATTTGAGTAATTAGACAAGCCCAGGGGGCCGAGGTGTCTCGAATGACTTGGGAGGACCTATGGGCAAGCCAAAACCTGCAGCAGAGCCAGTCCACTGAAGTCCAAGAAAATGAAACTGAAGAACAATTGATCACAGTCCACTAGGCATTCCCAAATGAGGCGACTGCTCAAGATCTTGCCAGTCACATAATTTGCTTGCTCTGTTCCCAGGCCTTCTATATAAAACCCCTCCCCCATCTCCTGTCAAACCACTTCCTGTGGGGTACCTCACTTGATTCCAATCGATGTTTGCCCAAAGAAACTCTTGAAAATTTTAATGTGCCTCAATCTATCCCTCAATGGTAGCAACTTTTGAAGTTGAGAAATGTGAGTTATCTAACTTTGTTCCTTTTTTTTTCTATTTTGTTTTGGCTATGTTGGAATCCTTGAATCTCCGTATCAGTTTTACCATCAGCTTGTCAATTTCTGTTACACAGTCCCCTGGGATGGTGTTGAACGTACAGATGGATTTGAGGTGCGTCGCCGTGCTAACAATACTAACTCTTCTGAACCTAAACATAGATTATCTCCCCATATGTGTAGGTTTTCTTTGATCCTTTCAACAATGCTTTGTAGTTCTCAGAGCGTAAGTTTTGTACTGATGTTGTCTAATGTATTTCTAGGTAGTTCACTCTTTTTGATGCTATTGTACATGGAATTGCTTTCCTAATTTCATTTCTGGAATGTTCATTGCCAGTATAGAGAAATACAGGTCGCCCCCCAACTCCCTGCTATCTGCAAGCTGAGTGTTTCAATGAAAACCTTCAGTAAGCCAAAATGGTGTAAAGCAAAGAAGTCATTACCATTCATTTATATGGAAAAACTTCCGAGCATTCCCAGACCCCAAAACAACCTCTCGGGCTCTTCCCATCTCTTAGGACACATCTGGCTAAAGAATGCACAAAGTAAATGGAGATGAAGCACTGATGATGGCAGACACGGGTCAGAGCTCTGGGGCCTCATGCAGAAGTCCTTAGTGTAGTCCCGGGAAAGGTGCTGGGTGGCCCCACTCTCAGAGTTCGGGGTGCACTGGCTCCACAGGGGCTTGCTGCCTGTCTGTAGAAGTGAAGATCCTCTTCAGCTTTCTTTCCGTTACCAAATCCAGTACCAATGTAGGTCTTTCATGAAAACAAAGTGGTGTAATGTGAGCTTCCAAAAAGCGAGGGATGCCTGTACAATCCATCGTTTATATTAATCTTACACTATGCAAACCTGAAGCCATTTATTACTCCTTATAGTTTTTTATAGATTAATTAGGATTTTTTATTCCCAAGCCATGTCCTCTGCCAATAGAGATGGTTTTCTATCTTCCTTTGTAATCTGGATGTCTTTTTTTCCCCTTTCTTTCTTTCCTTCTTTCTTTCCTTCTTTCTTTCTTTCTTTCTTTCTTTCTTTCTTTCTTTCTTTCTTTCTTTCTTTTTTTGGCCTAATTATCCTCTCTAGAGCCTCCAACACTATGTTGAATAGAAATGGTGCAAATAGACACCCTTGTTTTGCTTCTGATCTTAAGGGAAACACGTCCAATCTTTCACCATTCAGTGTGTGAGCTCTGGGTTTTTTGTAGATGCCCTTCATCAGGTTGAGAAAGTTCTTCTTCCAGTTTGTTGAGTATTTTTACAATGAAGGGGTTTGGGATTTTGTCAAATACTCGTTCTGTGTCTATTAAGATGCTTGTGTAGGTTTTGTCCATCAAATAGTCTCCAGACGTTGACGTCTGTCCCCGAAGGGTCAGGAGGGAGAAAGCACGCCCAGCTGGGAAACTGCGGGACCAGGGACAGCTGTGAGGATTCAAGGAGCACCCAGTGCCGACTCCAACATCCGGGGCATCATAGATACAGAGTGGAAAGTAGGCTATTTTGACTGTTCTCCTTCCCCAGGACGCCAGTCAGGGCCTGGAGGGAAGCGTGTGCTCAAACGGGAGCTGCCCAGATGCCTGTCGGGGGCTCCTTCGTGCCTTCGGCTGTGGAAGCCGCAGTGCTAGACCAGAAGACTCAAACACAGGACCAGTGATGACAAGTGGACTCGACCACCCACTGTGGTTTTCCGGCCAAATTCTGCCACGTCCTCCCCAAGTCCTGTTTAGTCCTGTTTAATGCCCTGGAATGGGCATTATTTTTTCGCAAGGACAGACATTGCTGGCTCAACAGTCCTTAGCTCCGGCCTGCCCTCGTGTTGGCCCAAAGGGGCCCTGGACAGGCCTGGCTGACGGGCTCAGCCCTGACGCTCACAGTGTCCTTCAGTGGGAAGGGATGGACCCTTGAGCGTCGCAACGAGGAAGCTCAGAGGTGGAATTTATCCGAACCTTAGATGCCAGGTGCTTCAAGTGCAGTATTCTGACCCTCACAGCAACCTTCGGAGAAGACATTCACGGCCATTTTATTGATCAGGAAACTGACGATCCTGGAGGTCAGGTGACCCCATAGCAATTAATGTAGTTAGAACCTACAGCCTCAACCCAGTGTTTGCAAGGCAACCACCACGAAACCACGTTGGATCGGATGCACACACACACACACCACACCACGTACTAGGTATGCACACACACCACACATCACATGCACACATACAGTCACACATCACACCACCCCTTCACACGCCATACATCACGTACGCACACCCCGCATGCACACGCACACACCGCACACACAGGCACGCACACCTCTGCCGGTTCCTGGAATGCTCTAACTCAATGTTTTCCTGAGAGGCAGCTCGGACGGGGTGTGCGGGTGTCTCGTGTTTAAACAGTGGCGCTGGCAGACTGTGTGTTCACCTACCAAAGCTCCCCTTCCAAATCCCTGTGTCTCACTCAGATCAGGTGAGTCCTGGGCCAGGAGAGAAGAAAGGGACTCAGCCCATCCTTGGGCAGGGGAGGCGCCAGCCGGGAAGAGAAGGTGGCTGCATGTACAGGACAGAGATGTGACAGAGCCAGAGGCCGTCGGTTGGTCTATCCAGTCATCGGCTTACAATGACCCTCACTGAATGCCCACCGCACACCGGGGATGCACAGGGAGAGAAGACAACCCCTCTGCCACCAGGGAGCTCTCGGGACGATGGGGAGACAGATGCCACAAATAAACAAGACACCATCCTCCGGGGTGACCTCGCGCCCGCCCTGTCCAGGCACATGCCCAGCAGAGCCAGGGCCTTCAGCCCACAGGGCAGCGTCCAAGGCAGCCTGTGGCTCCACCCACCTCTGCCGGGGCTCCCCGTGTCCACACTCGAAGTCCCTCAGACATCCGGTGGAAACGGTCACCGTGTGTGCCCAGTGCTTCCTTTCCAAGGCCTGGCATGCAGCAGGGGGAAGCCACTCACGCATCTCAGGCAGCAAAGAGATCTGGTCCTAGTCAGAAAGGTGGCTGTGCCCACAGGGTGGAGGGGGGGTTACAAGGTCCAGACCGCTGGCAACGAGGCGGGGCCGCCCGTGGGGGCAGTCCGCGTGCAGACGTGGGCAGCGGCTGTGCACGGGGCAGGGCCACTTTAGAAGGACAGCTGGGGGTCGAAGTGCAAGGAGCTGCTGAAAAGGGTGCGGGGACGGGGAGCACCCGAGGATGCGCGGCCCGGTTTCTCCTAGAGACAAAGGCTGGGTGCTCTGTGCCCATGTGACCGAGACTCTCCGCTTTCGGAGAGGAAGAAAGGAAGGAGGAATTCAATGTGCCGCGTTGCCTCTCTCTCGAGGAAATAAATAGAAACGAACGCACCCAAGCGTGGGTGATTGGATGAATGGAGAGACGAATTACAGATGCTTTGGGGTCAGAGCTAAAATCGATATTAAAGGGCACCGGGCCCCAGGCCTCCCCACCGAGCCCACTTGCCTGCTCACACCCAGCAGCTTGGCATTTATCCATTGCACCGGTGCCCGTCGTGGGAGCAAATTGCTTAGAAAGGGTTTTATTAATGCATAGGTGCTCTGACCTTCTCGTCCCACGAAGAGAAAACATGACCCAAAGCACCCCGGGGCTACGCATATATTCAAATCAGCCTATTTCCAAGGAACACCCCAGCCCGACTCTGCGATGACCGTTAGGATGAGGGCCGCAGCCCGGCGATGGTGAATAAAACATCTTCCCTGTCGTCCCGGATCACGCAGTCCAGTCCAAGATCTGGAACGCGTGTGCTCTAACTAGGACACAGGTGGAAAGCGGCAAGAGGGTTTATAATAGAAGCCAAGGCTCTATTGCACTTAAAATGATTCAGCTCTGTTCTCACACTGACCTCGAACCAGCTCGCCCTAACCGTCGGATACAGGATGTTTATACTTCCCCTTCTTTCGCTGCTCAGGAGAATGAGACTCTCAGCTAGGCTTTTGGGTGTCTTGGTGATGGCGCTGAGGTGGGACCCAGGGAGCCCCGCCCCAGGGCCCGTCTCTGGGATCAGTGCACTATCCCACCACACGGTAACCTGACATTTACGGGATGCTGGTTCCGCGCCAACACGTACTTTACACCTGTTTCCTCTTCGGGGTCCCTCTAGGAGGGAGAGTAGACATATGCCATCATGAGCTGCAGTCTTGTCTCACGGGATCGATTTCCATTTCCAATGCTCACTAGCCACATACCACCGGCCAAGTTTTTAACCTCCCCTGCCTCAGTTTTCTCATCTGTAGTAAGGGAATAACAATATGCCAATGCTGAAGACCATGGCAAAGATCCAGTGAGCGAATGCAGGGGCTCACGTGTGGCTGGCACAAAGGGAGAGTGCATCTGACAAAGACCAACCGCTGCAATTTCACAGCCTGCAGGGGGTGAGCCTACATTTGTGTTCAACCACAATACTATGGTTTTAACCCACTGTGTCTTGCAGACCAGAGATCCACCTAAGGGATGGGTGAGTGAGTGACTGAGTGAGTGAATGAGCTAAAAACAATTATTTGGCAACCCTTAGGGCCTCGACGATTGCCCACTTGTTATTTCCCTTGACAATTCACTGCATGAAGGTTAAGCACGAGGATCCCTTTTAGAGATTAAAAAAAAAAACAACAACAGACTGAGAAAAGAAAATCACAGAAAGTCATGAAAACCCAGCTACCCCCTCAGTGGGAAGGCTAGGCTTCAATCCCAGGTCATTGACACCGAGGTTAATGTTTCTTTCTTGTACCAGAATAATCCGAGAACCGGAGTAAACCCAAAAGAGCTGCTTTCATCTGCAGAACTCCATCCAAAACAGTTAGATCAGGGAGGATTCCAGAGGTTATAGCTTGCTTTGCTGATTTACGATCAGAATCTAGGCCTTTGGGCACCTGAATTCATTCTCATTTCCTATAAAATGGGCATCGCGACAGGCGCATGACAGCACCGTGGGGAGGGCCAGCCCATGAACACCATCCGGCCAGCCCTGCCCGGGATGGTAGGCGGCCACTCTCTTGTTTCGAAGCTTAGATCCATGAGAAACACCAACCAAACCCTCGTCCCCACACCTATACCCCTTCAACATGGCAGGGGAATTCACGGTCCTGTCTCCTTCCAGCCCCTCAGGACCCTGTAAGGTAGGACGAAGCAGGGATTCTTCCTGCCCATCTCGCACGAGGAAGCTGAGACTCAGGGAGACTTTAGTGGGTCCTGATCGGCCAGAGGCAGCTCACTGCAAGCCCAGTGCTAGAAAGGGGGCGGCTTCAGACAGACAGGCACACCCGAAACACGGGGTCTTCTAAGGCTCACGTGCAGCCACAAGAACAACAGGTATCAGATTCTTGTTTGAAGTTGTGTGTGTTCATCTCTGCTTTTAGACTTAACATCACTTGACTTCAAACTATTTCAGGGTGAGCTATAAGCTCTTGGTAGCTGGGCACAGGTCGTGGGAGTCATTTAATCTGTTCTGCGGCAGGATAATGATGCCGGCTTGGTCTAGGTGGCTTTGACCTTGGACGAAATCCACACGGTGGATGGTGAGGCCAGCCCATCGCAGCTGCCGGTGGCTGGGGAATCAGGCAGGAGCCAGTGGGTCCCCCCCCCAGCTCGGGGTATGGTTTAAATTTTTTATGGTTTTTAATTATTTCTGAGAGACAGAGACAGCACGAGCAAGGGAGGGTCAGAGAAAGAGGGAGACACAGAATCTGAAGACAGGCTCCAGGCTCTGAGCTAACTGTCAGCACAGAGCCCGATGCGGGGCTCGAACCCACGCACCGTGAGATCATGACCTGAGCCGAAGCCAGATGCTTAACCGACTGAGCCACCCAGGCGCCCCTCCATCCCCCCTTTAATGGACTGCCTCTGCCGGAACCAGGGAGCCCTGGGGATGCCCAGGGTTGTCTGGTTCCAAGGAAAGCAGCTCTGTGTCTGAAGAGCTGGCTCAGGCCTGACCTGCACCTGGAATTAGGGAAGAAGCTTTTTAGAGAACAGAGTGAAGTCGTCCAGGGGCGGATGCCTTGAGCAGCAGCTCTGTCGAGATCGGCCCCTTACATGGCCCACCATGAATGCACCCACTCTCTTTGTGGACATTCATACATTCCGGGCTGTCACGCAGAATCTGACAGTCCTCTTCCGGAAGATCCCGAAGTCCTGAGCCCTTCCCAGGCCAGGCGCTCCCCTCCCCCTCCCCACCATCAAGACCACCGGTGACGGAGAAACATCAGGTACCACAGGGGCCCAGTGTGTTCTCTCCGGGCCCGCTCTCTGTCCTGGGTCTCAGACTCCCAGGAGAGACTGCCGAGAGCTCATTTTCTTGACACGGTTACACACGTGACCAAAAACATGGCCCACCTGTGAAGGCCAAAGACAATAGACACCTCCGAAACCTTTGATCCAGAGGCTCCCTCCCTCCCTCCCTATGTGCCCCAGACCCCATCTGAAACTCCTGGGGAACCCTTCCCGTAAAAAAATGCACAGGGTCAGAGAGAGGCCAATGATATTGCAGTACCTTTGTCAAAGTAGTTCACCAACAAACAGTAACACAGGGGCTCCCCGGGTACCGCATTCTATAACCAGGGCCGGTGGGGGCACCGGGGAAGGACCGCCTTCTTGAAGGACCGGACGACCAACCGCTGAGGGAGTCGCGGGCACTGCCCACAGCGCAGTGGCTGTTTTTTCATGATTGAGGAAAATCCTACATTCCAGTTAGAAGTTAATGAAAATAAAGATGTATTTTTGTTCCCATCTGTAGTGGGCTGAATGGTGACACCCCCCACCCCTGCCCTCCTGCCCAAGAGATACCCTGGTCCTAATCCCTGGACCTGGAGCAGGTGAACTTGTTTGGATAAACAGTCTTTACAGATGCAGTGAAGCTGCAGATTTCAAGATGAGACCGTCCTGGATCACATGGGGACCCTAGACCCAATGACGTGTGTCCTTGTGCAGACAGAGGACTACAAGACGCAGAGAAAGGGAGCAGCGGGGCCCAGATGGAGGTGATGTGACAGCCAGGTGAGTGGCATGGCCACCAGCCAAGGAACTCCTGAAGCCGCCGGGCCCTCGGGGAACAGAGCACAGGCCTGCCGCACCCCGACTCCAGGTTCCTCGCATCCAGGACTGTGACATGACCAGAAGTGGCTTTAAGCCAGCCAGCGCGTGGTGGTGTGTGACAACAGCTCTGGGAAACTGCTACGCCATCTAAGGTCACAGGCATCTCAAATTCCAGGAGAAAGGCCCTGCTCCCACGAGCCCTGGCACGAATTCTTGGGACACGTTCCTGTGGGACAGGTGCACCGGCTCACACTGGATCTGGGGGTGGACACGCCTGCCTGGGTCCCTGCCCTCAGGGTGCTCGCATTCCAAGGTAGGAGCAGAAAATAAACAACTGAATGCTTAATAAACACAATGTCAGCGAGTTATAAGGCCTCGAAGGAAATAAAACAGGGGGACGTAGGAAGAGTGGCTGCAGTCAGGGGAGGCTCCAGGTGGGTGGTCAGAAGAGGCCTTGCTAAAAAGATGACAGTTGAGCTGAGATTTAAATGATAAGAATCCAACAAGGAAGATGGAGGGAGGCGTGTTTCCATGGCAGGGATGTGCAAAGGCCCTGAGGCTAGAGCAAGCTTGGTGAGTTCGATGAGGGGAGGGACTGAACAGCTGGATCACTGGGCCTTCATCAGGGTTCTCTCGGAGACGCAGAGGCCCAGATGGGGGTGAGCGCACCGCAGAGTTACCAGGACCATGGCTTGGAAGGGAAGCGGGATTTTAAGAGAGGCACCTGAATCACAGGAGGCCCCGGCTGGCCCCACAGGGAGCGCTGGAGCTGGGGCGCACCTGCAGAGTTGTTGTGTCTCCAGGCCAGGTGGCCAGGGCCGATCGCCTGCAGGGCCCAGCGACCAGCTGCTGGCTGATCCCGGGGAGGGCAGTGAGGCCACGGCCAAGCCACACGCTGCCAGCACTCCGGCGGCCGGGGACCCGGTGACTTGGTTCTGAAGGAGGCTCAGACAGCACAGACAGCATCCATCAGGTCTCAGCAAGGAGTTCGGGCTTGACAGCCTGATGTGTGTCAAAAACGAAGCTCAGAGAGGGCAATGAGGGTTTCTGACATTCCACAGCAGGCTGGAGACAGAGCCGGGTTTCAGTGTCCTGCTTCCTTCAAAGCATTCCTTCCGCATCTCTTCCCAAGCCCATAATGTCATATTTTCCTCCACAATCCGATGCTCAGAGCTTCCCGAAGGGAGGCCACTTCTCTTCATGCAATTAGCTGTTTGTAAGGAACTGTGTTGATCAGCCTCTCCTTTAGACCCCAGCAGAGGCAGAGATGCACGCGTGTGAACAGCAGTGCGCGTGTGCAGACACACACGTGCACACACACGAACACGCACGCACACAGCGCAGACACAAGCGGGCCTTGAGTGACAGCGCCTTTCCCCGCACTTCCGAATCCACGGCAAAGTCGCTTCTCCAGCCTTTCCCTCACGGTGGTGACTCAGCTCGCCCCCCACCGAGGCCCCCGGAGGGTGCGGACACCCTTTGAAGCAGCTCACCTGAGGACCGGTGACCCGGCCTGTGTGATCTCTTCCTCTTCTCCACAGACAGCATCGTCCGGGGCCTGCGGCACTCACGGGAGATTGCCACCTGCTCCAAGGAGAAGACATTGTCCACTCACCTCAGATTCCTGTCTTCCCGGCCATGGCCACTGGATCCCAGCATCACCGTCACTGGCACGAGCTCCAGGAGCACCAGCCGGGGTCTCGAAGAGCCCAGAAGCAGGGACGACAGGCGTTGAGCCGCGTCCCGGAGGAGCAGAAAGGCCACGTCGGAGCTCACCTCCTCCTTCCAGAACGCTTTGATTCTTCAAAGCGATTTTTTAGTTTCTTTTTTAAGACACCGGCAAGCTTAGGGGCGGCTTCACTGTCTCGCTCAGATGATGGAGCCCGAGGGGCCGCGGGCCGGAGAGAACGGCGCTGGCTCACATGTGTCCCGAGGACAGAGGGACACTGTGCACACCTGTGCCCCTCTGACTCCAACGAGGGGCCCCCGTCTGCACGAGCTGCAGGAGAGACAGGACATGAGTGTTCTGACTCTCCACGGGCAGGGAGACAGGGTGCCCCGGGGTCCTGGCTCCGTGCTCAGCGGACGTCTCCTCTCTGTGTCCAGAATCTGGTTCTGCCACAGGTGGGCTGCGGGACGAGGCAAATGCATCCCTTCCTTCCACCCGGTGTGTCTCCATCGCCCATAGAGCGCTGTCCTGCCTGTGGGCCCGCAAGGGCCATGGTGGGAATTAAGGACTCAAGTCTGCAGAGGTGACGGCACGCTGCCTGAGGTCTCTTGCCTCCATTCCAGCCGCCACCGTCTGGTCCAGGGACGCCTGTCTGGGCTCAGGGTCCAGACAACCCCTTCCCAAAGTCCACACCCTGGTCCCCTCCGGAACGTGAGAGCCAACCACCGGAGCACAAATTTCCAGCACGCCACTCATTTTCCTACTAAACAGATGCCGCCAGCCCCCCTTGCTCTCAGAATGTGAACAAAGACCTCTCCGTGATGTTAGGAGCACAAGCGTGACGAGGAAGACTACAGTTTTGGGAGCCAGACGGCCTGGGTTCAAATCCCAGCTCCACTGGTCACCAGCAGTGTGACTGGGGCAAGTTCATCAGCCTCTGTGCGTATCTCAGTTTATGCACGAATGACGCTGATGGGCGCCTGGGGGGCTCAGTCGGTTGAGCACCCGACTTCAGCTCAGGTCATGATCTCACAGTTTCTGAGTTCGAGCCCTGTGTCGGGCTCTGTGCTGACCGCTGGGAGCCTGGAGCCTGCTTCGTTTTCGGTGTCTCTCTCTCTCTGCCCCTCCCTCACTCTCTCTCTCTCTCTCTCTCTCTCTCTCTCTCAAAAATAAATAAACAAAAATTTTAATAACTTAAAAAATATGACGATGATGAAGGTGATACTACTGCTTTGTAACACGTTTTGAGAAAATGAAATCAATACACACATAAAATCATAATGAATGGAGTCTGTTCATTCATAAAGGAGCAGCGGGGAGCCCATCTGTGATCACTTTTGTTCCATCAGGGCTGAGGTGCTGGAAAGGAGTCGGTCTGTAAACAGAAGAAATACCAAACACCCTCAGAAGGACCAGCACCCATCAAGGCGGGTTTAGGGGTGGGAGGGACTGTCCCGTGGGTCTGTGGGGAGAATTGTGTGTGGCAAGCACACAGCTGGGGAAGTCCCAAATGAGGCAGGATGGCTGAACATTGGAGACAAGGTCTGTGCCAGCCTGCTCCTGGAACAAGGGAGGGGGAGCCGATGGGGAGCTGCCTTGTGGTTCAGCTGTGATCATGTCCTCAGTGGGTGATGGGCAGGGGGCTCCTCCCCGGCCTCAGCCATCACCGCTCCCCCTGGCTCCCCCTCGGCCACTTTCTAACTACATGGTCTCATGTAGAACAAGGTCACATGTCCACCCCAGGAAACTCGGCAGGGGATAACGCTGGGTGACCTAGGCAAAGCCGCCAGCCCAGCAGGTGCTCTGGGAAATCTTTGTGACTCCACGCAGGATTCCAGAAGGGGCTGCCGGCACACAGGTCTGCTCCCTGAGGCCGGCAGAGATCTATACCGGTTTTTCAGGAGTCCCTTCCTTAAATACAGTTTGGCACAAGTTGGCCTGGGGCGAAGCGGGAATGTGAACAGATACCTTTCTGGCCACAGCAGATAACCCCTGTGAAAGGGCAGGGGCGGGCCAGAGTTCTTATCAGTAGAAAAGGCTCCCTCTGGCCTCAGCCTAGCTCTGCAGGTGGGGGTGGGAGGGTCCAGAGGCCATTGGACTCAGGAGCAAACACACTCCGTCACGCCTCCTCCACCACCAGCAGCACACACTTCCTGCACGTCCACTGCCTCCCTGATGAGGCCCCCCTGTCAGCACCAAGGTGAGGCACGGGTGAGATCTGAGCCCTGGTGAAAGCACGGACGTTAGGGGAACCCTAGAACATGCTCGAAATAGGGTGTGGCCCAAGCACGGACATGGCTGTGTGTACAAGAAATCTCCTCTCCATTGCTCCAAGCTCAGCGGTGAGACCCACAAGCTCTCTCCCACCCAGACTCTCACATAAGTTACTGCATGTCTACAAGGTGAATGGTGCCTCTTCAGAGCCAGCAACCTTCTGCAGTGTACAGACTGAACGACCGCACATGGCAACCATGGGTAGAAGGGTTTCCTTCACAAAGATGAGGGAGAAAGCTGTGGAAGATTGGATCAGCAGTCGGAGAAGAGCACAACAAAACTCATTCACCTATCTATTCCCCTTTACTTTATTCATTCACTGCCCATCGATCCCATGATTCCAAATCCTACATTGCCTTCCTATGTAAGTCCGGGCTCTGAATCAAGGGCTAGGGTCCGGGACACAGCCCTGCCACGTCCTTTACAGGGGGAGACCGTGGCGGGTAGCACGAGAGAAGGTCTTTTGCAGAGAATATCTGCCAGGGGTGTTGCATCCTTGTCCCTCACTTGATGTCCTGAAGCAAATATACGAAGGGTTCCTCTGTGTTCCAGGCATCGAAATGGAGACCCGGCCTCGAAGTCAGCAGCTCAGTCGGGAAAAGGAGCCAGACAAGATGGCTGCCACCGAGCGGGAGGGGAGATGCGCCACCTCGCCCAGCCCCAGAGCCTCCGCACCGTTCTTCTCCCGAAAGTCCCCTCTGACGACGCCCTCATCCTTAGTCCAAGTGCAGAGACTTTCCGCGATCCTGAGCCCTCTTCTTGGTAGAATATGCCAACGCTGCACATGTCGGTGATGGATGTCCAGGGCGGGTCCCCAAACACTAGTGGATTATCACCAAAGGCAGAAGGATTCTGGAAAATGTGCCCTTGTGGATAGTGATTCTGTACGCTTTGTCCGCCTCGTGTCCCTGGGGCCCCGTGTCCCTGGCAGGAATGCGGTGCATCAGGAGCTTGACGACCATTTACAGAATGAGTGACAGGAAGCCATGTTCTGCTCTGCTGGGTGTCACAGGCACGAGGGAGGGGCCCCGGAGCAGGACAGAAGCAGTGCTCCTTCCCTGCATCTATGCAAATCTCCCAACCTCCTCCAGGAAGAAGCATGGAGCTCGGTCTTCCCTGAGAAAATGCAAGGCTTCGTCCACACCAGAATCTGTGTTCTCACCGTGTCGAGCATGTTGGTGACACTCCTAGATTCTGTGTGAAATTCCCGAGGAATGGATCACTTTCTCTGGGTTTGACAAACGCAGGCCAACTGGAGTCCCATCCCATGGCCTGAGCCCAGGAGCCACGGTACCGCGGACGGTGGTGTGTGTGCGGCACAGACGGGGAGGAGTCGGTGCGGGAAGCCGGGGTCTCTGTAAGGAGATTTTTCCTCTACGTGTGCGTACAGAGAGACCCAGCTTCCCGCACGTCAGGGGACAACATGGAGTGAGTGACTGTGTGAGTGAAACGTAGTGGCTACTAGCGTAAAAGATTAAAATCTCATATGGCTTTCTTATTTTTTTTTGAGAGGCAGAGGAAGCGTGTGCAAGTAGGAGAGCAGGGCAGAGAGAGCCTCCCAAGCAGGCTCTGTGATCAGCGTGGGCCTCGACCTGGGACACGACCCCACGATCCGGGGTGATGTGAGCCGGAATCAAGAGTCAGATGCTCGACTGACCGAGCCCCCCAGGTGGCCCCAAGCCCCATGTTCTCAATTAGTCGGACTCAAGCCAAACCCCAGGAATCCGCACCGACGCCGGGACTTTTCAGTTGTTTGAGCCAATCTGCTTCTTACGGTTCAAGCCAGAGAGGAGCTGCCTTTCCTGGTTCCTGCAGCCCGAACCGGCTCCGAGGCGGCAGGCGGACGCCCCTAACGGGCACAAGGCCGACTGCTGGCTGGCTGTCGCCTTGACCTAGACCCCGCAGGACCAGCTGCAGGTCCGCGCCCGCCCTCTGCGGGGGAGGGTGTCTTAACATACGGCTTCCAAATGAAGAAGTGTTTTTTGGTTTTGTTTTTGAAAAAAAAGTTTAATGTTTATTTATTTTTGAGAAAGAGAGACAGAGTGCGAATAAGGGAGGTGCTGAGAGAGGGAGACACAGAATCTGAAGCAGCTCCAGGCTCTGAGCTGTCAGCACAGAGCCCGACGTGGGGCTCAAACTCACGAACTTTGAGAACATGACCTGAGCCGAAGTCGGATGCTTAACCGACTGAGTCACCCAGGCGCCCCGAGGATGTGTTTTCTAAAAAGGAATTCAGTTTGCTGTCAGCCAAAGTGACAGTTAAATTAAAAAGATTACTCAGGTGCACCTGGGGGGCTCAGTCGGTTGAACATCGGACTTCGGCTCAGGTCATGATCTCATGGTCTGTGGGTTCGAGCCCCATGTCAGGCTCTGTGCTGACAGCTCAGAGCCTGGAGCCTCCTTCCCATTCTGCGTCTCCCCCTCTCTTTGCCCCTCCCTGACTCGTGCTCTGTCTCTGTCTCTCTCTCTCCCAAAAATAAATAAACATTTTTAAAAGTTTTTTCAAAATTACTGCAACAAAATAGAGAAATCTGGTTACAACTCCTGACGTTTCCAGATGGCCCTTCCCTAGCGATGGGCACAGTCCATCTTGGGTCTCTCAACTTGGACATGGAGGTGTCTGTTTACTCACCTGCTGAGTCTTCCTGTGTGTGCAGGGTCTGCTTCATATCTGAGTCCACTCTCTGGCAACGCCCTCCGTCCACTCCTGCCAGGCCAGGCACATTCCTAGTCCCCGGAATGCGCCGCTTATCGCTGCCCTGTCAAGGCCAACAGCAGCAGGACCCTGGTACAGGATAACCAGGGGCTTGCACAAGCCCATAGGAGAGGCGGACGCGGTGTGGGCCTCGCGCCCTTCTGTTTCTAACTCCAGGCTCCTTGTCCCTGGAAATCCAGGTTTTCTGAGGCAAATGCTTGGGCTCCTGCAGCCTGGCATGCGGGGGGAGGGGTGGGCATCTCAGCCCCGCTGCCTTGCCGGGTCCGCCCCACACACCCTAAACCCAGGGCCTGGCCCAGGCGTCCCCGGCGCAACAGCAGAGGTTCTTGGTCTGAGTGGTGGCTCTGCCTTGTGGCGTCCTGCACGCCACCTCCCTCCAGGTTCCTTATGCCGCTAGGACGCTGCACTAGACACTGAACCCTGATCCTGACCTCACAGCCCTGTGAGGCCTCTCGGTGGTCTCTTCTACCCCCTGGGCTTCGCTTTACCTGCCCAGCCACTTCCTATCCAGGCGGGAACCCCTCCACACTTACCCCGGCCAGCCCCCTCTCTGCCTCTGCTTGCACACCGCGGGGACGGAGCACACGTGCAGGAACGGGGCACTCACTTGCTGGCAGACAGCCCCCTCCAGCGTGGGAAGTCTCTGAAGCTGTGGTCTCCCCCGGGGGAGGGGGGACCTAGGAGATGGCACAGTACAATTTCCATTCCTTCCATGGCCACCCCTTCACCAATGGCTCGAGTGACAAGGGCCTGGATGACACCTATCCCCATGCAAACAAAGCCTCCGAGGGCAGGCAGTCTCCCAGCCAGGGGTCTCCCACCGATCATAAAGGCGACAGACTTTTTTTAAGCCCACATGTGGGGTTTTACACAGATCCCTGCAAAATCCCAGGGGTGTTTTTGTTCTTAGAGTTTGTTTTTGTCCTTCTTTGGGGCCATCCACTGATAGATGGATGCCACGGAGAGACGGTCTGGGATTTCCCGGCCCCATGGTGCTGCCCCTGCAGGAGTCAGACAGCCTGGGGTTACACCTTGGTGGCAGCTTAGCGGCTCTGTGACCTTGGGAAGCTTTCCTTAATAGTCTGAGCCTCGATTATTCCCTCAACTTAACATCCACTTGTTTCGTGAAAGCTCTGAGGATTCAGTCAATGAAAACGTAGGCTCTAAAGGACTTTGCACACTGCCGGGCTCCTGGCAGTGTCCCCCCCAAGGCTGTCATTATCCCGTGTGTAATCTCTTGGGGAGGGTCTCAGGTGTGTGAAAGTACTTTGCAAGCTCTGGAGACCCTGCGCTTCTGGATGCCACTGCCCCGGCGCGGTCTCCCTGAGGAAAGTGAGCAGGAGGAAGGCGACAAGCCTGGACCCCGGGCTCTGCCTGAGCCGCCCGCGAGGGACCCCGGAGGCCGTTGGGAGAGTCATGTGGTTTTGTGCTTGTGTCTTGATTTTGCACGCAGGCACTCCTGAAGGTGACGGGCTTTGGGACTTGAAGTGTGAGCTGCTGGACTTGGTGCCTTACACCAAGTAGACCATCAGCTTGGCATTTGGATCCAGGTAGACCCAAGTTCAAATACAAGTTCCACCATCAAACTCGGGACTTTTCCCACCTGGATGGGCTCCTTCTACATCCTCACCTTTGATTCTTTTTGATGAGTTCTGTTTTTCTCTCACTCTCTCTCTCTCTGTATATATATAGTTTTATTTTAGAGAGAGAGGGAGCACACACACACACAAACAGAATCTCAAACAGGCTATGCAATCAGCCAACATGGGGCTCGATCCCACAACCTTGGGATCATGACCTGAGCTGAAATCAAGAGTCAGGAGCTCAACCAACCGAACCACCCAGATGCCCCTCTCTCTGCTTTAAAACTTCAGTTCAAGCAGCTTCACCTAGAAACTCATGGAGACCCCTCAAGCAGGCTTGAGGGCCATTTTCTCTGATGTCCCCAAATGGCCACCAGTCACACGGAATGGAAAGAGCCTGCTCACTGTCTGCCCGCCTAATCACCTGTGAGCACCTTGAAGGGAGGGACAAGGGCTTATGCATCCGTGTCTCCGGTGCCTGGACTGACGCATGAAGTATGCCGCACATATTTGCTGAGATAATTACACAAAAATAAAAACAGAATCAGCGCCACTGGCTGGGGGCTCAGGACAGTCATGGACTGAAGGAGGAAGGAGAGGGAACAGAAGACGGAGTTTGCCTGAACCTGGTGGTTGGGAGGAGCCGGGGACCAGGTGGTGCCTGCCTTCCAGCCTAGGCCCAGCCTCCGACCACTTGGCCCTCACCGAAGCCAGCTCCACACCTTGGCCTGGATCACAGCTTCCCTCCCCTGCGGAGGGCTGGACTGAATCAGTCCAAGCTCTCGTCTGATGCTCTCTGCGCAACTGTTGCGTTGACCAAGGTCAGGCTGTGAAACCCCCAACTTCCCTCTGAGCTCAGGGTCAGGCCTGTTGGCAAGGACAGGGCCAGACTGTCATCTCCCCAGATGAGACTCCAATTGGCCACACAGTTTAAGACAAAGAAGAAAACCGTTTCTAAAAAATATACGTGCCTCCCAACCCAGCCTTATTACCGGCGGGTTTTCTGTCTCATTTGTTTGCCTCTGAGTGATTTGAGCTGTTCATTCTGCATTGGCAACACTTACAAGAAATATGAGAGGAAATAAATTTGCCACAGACATTATACACCATGCTGCAGTAATTACAAACCGTTGTCCTGAAAGCAGCCTGAGGTGGTTGAAATATATGAATGCGTAATGGTTGGGAGGGGAAGGGAAAAGGAAGAGGCAGAGAGGGCGAAAGGGCGGGAGGGAGCGAAAATGGAGAGCATCGGCCATCTGCGATCTGTGTGCCAAGCACTATGCCCCCGCTCTTTACCAGCTCCACCTCACTGAAACCTTTCAGGATCCCTGGGAAGTAAGATTATAGGTAACTTGGGGTCATAGAGGGGAAAGTGAAATGAACAGTGGAAAAGAGACAGGCCAGCGGTGGAGCAGAAGACCGAGAAATGAGTCAACTTGCCCTGCAGAACCTCTAAAAGGTGCTGCACGCAGAGCTCCGGGTCCGTGTGTGGCAGGAGCAAGGCTGCAGGTTGGGGCTGGTGGGAAGTCTGTGCATAGACACGGGCGCTGACCCACCGATGCCCTGTCCACCCCTGCACAGCCACAGAGGTGGGTGCACAGACCACTGGCGCCTGGCTTTTCAGATTCTTCTTCTCTGCGTCCTTCAGTTGGGCAATTGACGTTAACCTAGCTTCGAGTTCACCGATTCTTTCTTCTGCCATCTCCAACCTGTTATTAAATCTATCCAGTGAACTTTTGAGGTGCCTGGGTGGTGCCCGGGTGGCTCTGGTAAGCGTCTAACTTTTGGTCTCAGCTCAGGTCATGCTCTCATAGCTTGTGAGTCTGAGCCCTGCATCGGGCTCCAAGCTGACAGCAGGTCGCCTGCTTGGGCTTGTCTTCCTCTCTGCCCCTCCCCTACTCACTCTCTCTCTCAAAATAAATAAACTTAAAAAAAATAAATCTGTTCAGTGCACTTTTTGTTTCTATTCATTCTTTTCAGTTCTAGAATTTCCATTCTGTTCTTCAGAATTTACATGTTTTGGTTAAAACTTTCTGCCTCCTCACTCATTAAAATCAAATTTTCCTGTACATGAACATATTCACAAGGATCATCTTAAAGTCTACGTGAAACATCACACATACACTATCTTGGACTTGGGTATTTATTAACTTTTTTCTTTTTTTTTTTACATTTTTTTATTACTGAGAGACAGAAGAAACAAAGCACAAACAGGGTAGGGGCAGAGAGAGAAGGAGACACAGAATCGGAAGCAGGCTCCAGGCTCTGAGCTGTCAGCACAGAGCCCCACGTGGGGCCCAAACCTGCAAACCGTGAGATCATGACCTGAACCGAAGTCAGTCGCTCAACCAACTGAGCCACCCAGGCGCCCCTCTATTAACTGTTTTCATTTTGTTTTGTTTCATTTTTTACTACGGCTTACGTTTTCCTGTTTACTTTTTGTAATTTCCAGTGAAAACTTTATTGAATATTGAACATCGTGAAAAAGACATTGGGGCCACTCTGGCTTCAGTTATCACCCTCTGCAATCACGAACCATCAATTCCTGGCTCATCACTTGAACTTACAAAGGCTTGGCGTCACACCTTCTTCGTCTAGATCTGTGGAAATTCAAGGTATTTTCCAAGCCCCTCTCACCTGGCGGGACTCAAACATGGCAGGTCCGTACCGTAGTTCTTAGTCTTAAATCATGGTCTTTCTGACGTCACGGCTAGATGCTAGGGGGTTAAGGGGATCCCCTACTCTGCAGGGCAAGAACGCTCTACCACCGCTTGACCTCTAGTAGCTTTGTTCTGTTCCCAACGCCATAACAGCTGCTCTGTGATAAGGTTCGAGAGGTTTGCCCTGCTCACATACAGTCAAACCTCAGCCTCAGACATAGACTCGCAGGGACCCCCATGCCAACGTACAGGACTCGTTTTCTATATAGGTGTCTCTCCAAAGCCCCACCCCGGGGATTCCATCTGCCTCAAGCCCTGAACTCTGAGCTCTATTTCTTTAGCTCAGCAGGGCAGCAATTTCTGTTTAGACTCCAGCTCATTGTGTCCCAGCCGAGAGACTGTCCGTGGCATAAGGCTGGATGATCGTCAGATTCACCTCATGAATTTCTGTTCTCTCAGGGACTGCATCGCCAATTGCCCACTGCCTGGAAGCAGTTATTTTATATTTTTTTCCAGTTTTATGTTTGTTTACAGCAGGAGGGATAATCCAGCACCAGTTATTGCATCATGGATGAAAGTTTGTGCAATGTATTTTTAATTTTCCAGGTTCTGATTTACAGGAAAGCAGAGCAGAAGGAGAATGAAATGGCTGTTGGTTGAGCCAAACCACAGTATGTTTTTCAACCTAGAAATATATTATCAATCAACTTTGAAATAAAATGAAAACAGTCTCAGACTGGCCAAGACTTTAAAAATTAATAATAATAATAATAACAATAATAATTATAAAAGTTAAAATGTTCTTCTACATGTCTTTTCCTGGAAAAATGCTGGACAAGGCAGTTAGTAAAATGAAAATTTAAAAAAAAAAAGAAAGAAAAGGAAAATACAGGATCCAAGGGACAGAGAATTCAACTCAGGAGAGTAAGATGATCAAATGGAAGTCTCCAGCTGGCCATTGTGTGCCAGCCTGAGAGAGTGGTCTGTTCAGATTCAAAGAAAAAGCAATAGTGATGCAGGACATAGGTTTCCAGTAATTATAAACATATAAAGCTGAGAGTGTATAACTGATTACGGTTTTGGAGAACTACAGACAGGCATATGACAGAAGGTGATAACACTGGGAAAGAAAGCAGTAAGTACACAGAAAATAAACAATAGGAAATCAAGGCAATTAACTCCAGGTAAAACAAAAAGTTGAATTCTATATAACTGCATACTACTTTCCCTGGTGGGGACCATTATTTACATAGTCATAAGTCTATAAAGATCATTTATCAGTTTAACCAAAAATTGTGGCTAAATCTTATTAAGGTATATGACTATGGAAAAATATGTAAGGGAACTATTATATAAAGCAAAGTGTATGGGTTCCACTTTCAGATAGGTCTTACTCAGATAATGGCTCCACCACCACCCCACTGGGTCACCTTGGACAGCTTATTTAAATTTTCTGTGCCTCAGTTTTCCTCTCTATAAAATGGATACTCTCTCCTAAGATTGCAATATTAAATATGCACAAAGCCCCATATAGAGTTAGTCCATCACATCAAATTCACCTGCTATCTTTCTATTTGCTTGACTGGATGGCAACATTCCACTGCATTTCTCAGCTTGACCTCAGGCTGTAAAGATAGACCCAGTGGAGAGAAGGGAAATTCAATGTTTTGAGACATTGCAAGAAAGCTATTTGTTAGCATTAACCCTGTGGTGGAGACAGAAAGACTTGTTAAGAAAGGAGGTTTCTGCCCAGCATTCAGAGACCTCTTTCTCCTCTAATCTGAAGTCAAAGGGAGAGAATGGAAGTCAGGAAGACCACAGCTCACTCCTCACCGCATCATGAGCTGCCAAGTGGCTGGACCATAATTACCAGACAAAGAATGTCCGTCCTCAAACCCGTAGGCTTCCAGGGCAGAGGGGATGGAGAGGAAATTAAAACACTCACTCTTGAACCACTCCTCTGCCATGAGTGACCATGTGGCCTTTGGCAGGTCCTCTCATCCTTGTGTTTTCAGCTGAGTGATGGTGACTTGGACCCAGTGCCCTTGGAGACCCCATCCACCTGTGGTGTGTGATGGGTTCTGAGCTCTTGTACATTCTCTGCCTAAGTTTCCCCTACTTCCTCCTATCTTTGTATGGTAGGGAAAAGGAGATTTTGCTGACAACCTCCCAAATCACTGGGAGGAGTTAATGCTTAGCTGATAGGCCATGACCTCAAGCCCATCAGGCCCCAAAGCCAGGGTTTGTCTCTCTTTCATATTCTCTTCTATGCTGTGGTCATTTTGGGTAAGATCATCCTGTGGGGTCTTGTTGAACCTTCATCCACGCTGCTGGTGGTATTAAGGTCTCAGAGCCAATCTTGGGGCCTGAATAAAGCATTTGGTTTCCAGAATAGAGTACTGAGGATCCTTAGGAGACCCAAACCCCATATCTTTCTCTGCTCAATTTTCCCAGTGATCCAGCAGTAAAGGATACAAGTCGCTTGCCCAACTATTCCATAAATAAAACTGCTGGTCTCCCACTTGGCTGTTATTCTTTCATCTGTGGTTCTCTTGGCCTACATCTTCAGAAGGCAGGAGAAATGAGTCTTAGGGTCAGAGTACTGTGTCTCCACCTTAAACTCCTAATAAGGAACAGAGACTCAGTGTGTAGTTCATTAGAAAGGTGTTGAAGTGAATACAGTGATCTGCATCCTATCCATCCTCCATGTGTGCTTGCTACATCAAATGGAACACAAAACAAGAAGATGTACCAAGTTCTTAAGAAGCCCAGGGAGAAGCCCATAGCTCTACCTGGCCCAAGGGTATCTGGGAGGCATTTCGAAGGTAATGACTGACCTCATCCCTGATGTCACCCTGACATGTCACCTTCATAATGACCTTCCAATAACAGGGACTCAATTGAGTAACACAGGCCCTTTAGAAACATTTTGACAGCCTCCTGCCTTGGAGAAACTCAGCAGTTATTAAGATAGGAGACAGTAGTCAGCAGCCCTTCCAAGCGGGCAGGGAGCCCCCACTGAGACCATTATAAAAGGCAACTGTGGGGCAATGCACTAGAAAAGCTGAGGGTTGGATAAGGACCCCAGACTGGGGCTCCCTGAGTCTTTGATTAAGACAGACCTAGCTTGTTCTCACCGCTCTGGAAAACGTGCTTTCTGAGAATCCAGGGCCTAGAGTTCTAAACAAGGAGGCTGTTAAAAGATAGATTAAAAGGCATAAAAATAGTGTAAGATTTCATGGCACAGTGAGGCCTGTCAGGTCCCGACTCACAGAGGGAATTGCTTTAAGGCAACGATCAAAATGAGTCACCAGTGTCTGCTCGGATTGTGCTGATGCCTCTTGAAAAGGCAAAAACCGGGACTATTGTTTGTGTCAAAAATACTTCTGAAAAGGCTGCAGAAATCAAAAGGTGCTGATGTGCCAAAGTCTGGAGAGTGATAAAGGGGAGAAAGAAAAGTTGGGAGTCTTAACACGTAGGGCCAGCAGGTGAGCAAGAGAGCACTTTGGAGCAAGATGGAAAGAAGGGGAGTCGTGGAGGCAGCATGAGAGTCCCCGCTCTGTCACCAGGGAAGCCCTCACTTTTATTGAGCTTCTGGGATGTGCTAACTACTGATCTCATCACCTTCCCTTGACTCTCAAGTAAAAACAGTAATTGCCTAGGGGGTAGTGTAACCTTGAGGATGTCATTGCCCCTCTCTGAACCTCAGTGTCTTTTTCTGGAAGATGTAGGTAATCATCCATACCTCCCAGGGTAGTTGAGGCTTACGTTAGTTTGCCAGGTCTGTGCTAATAGTGCCACAGAGTGGGCAACAGACATGAACTTTCTCACAATTCTAGAGGTTAGAAGCTTGAAAGCAAGGAGTCACCAGGACTGGGGTCCCTCTCCTTGGCTTGCAAGATGGCTGTTGTACATCTTCCCAGGGTCTTCCCTCTCTCCAGGTCTGTGTCTTAGTCCCTTCTTATGAGGGCTCCACTCCTAATGGTTTGGGTCTCAGCCATGCGCCCTCATTTTACCTGAATTATCTCTTGAAAGTCTCTGTCTCCAAACACAGTCACATTCTGAGGTCCTGGAGGTTCGGGCTTCCACACATCAATTTGGGGGACGTGACTGACCTCATATCAGAAGTTTCAGTGAGATGTCATGGATATAAAAACCAAGCATGTAAGAAGGGTTCGATGTGTGGTCACTGAATAGAATGAAAAACCCACTGTCCTCATGAGGACACTTGTTGAGAGCGTGTTACCCTGTGGCCTCCGTGGGGACACATTAGGCTTTATACTCACGGGTTTTCTAACTCAGGGCAAACCTATGAGTTAGGTCATGTTCTCCTCTCCACCTGATTAATAAAGAGACTGAGGAATACATAAACGAGGGTGGAAAATTGTACAATAAATCGTGAAGCCAGAATTCAAAACTCCATCTGTCTAGTTCCAAAATGCCGTGATTCTTACCCTTCCACTGGCTGGTTTTCTAGAAGCACAGAAAGCCAATGTTGGATTAATATGAAAAGTTACTCAATATCAAGCCATCCTCCTCTCCCCAGGTCTGAGCCCCTCTGAAACGTGTTGCCAGCCAGCCGATCTGCCTTCCTTTGCATTCTTTCGATGACGGGGCACTCACTCTCTGCCCAGGCAGCCGGTCTGATCTCTGGACAAATCCAATGGTTTCAAAGTACGTCTGCTTCCAGGAAAACGAGTTGATTTCAGATTCAAAATCGGTACCAAGTAGAGTCGTCCTCGACTGTCACTTCCAGGGAAGGAATCTTTGACAGGTTCCCATTGCTTTTAAAGGTAAAATAGTCATAACTTGCTCTTCTTCAAAACTGCCATCAGCATGAAGAGCACCAAGACTGAAGACCGAAATTGCTTTCCCCCCTCCTGTTCTCACTGTCAGCAGGGAGCGGGCCGACTGTGGAAGATCTTCCATCAGGGCTAAATTTATATTCATTCAGGTGTCACTGGACTGTGCTTTCTTGCGTCTCTTCTCTGATCAATGCACTCATTAAAGACCGAGGCTCGGCAATAGATTCACCTTAATGCCCGTCACCCTTGGGTTTCAATAACGCAGGCTCCGAGAGACTCTAACAAGCCACTGAAGAATGAAGAGGAAAAAGCTCTTTCTTTCTCTCTTTCTAGAGAGTCCCGAAATTGCTTCTCTTCATCCTTTAAAAATGCTTCTGTTGACTCTATTAATTTTATTTAGGAGCTTTAAGGGGCACCTAAGGGAAAGGGGAGGCTGGGAAAATATTTATATGCAGCAAAAGGTATTCATGGGAGCCCTTGTATATTTGGTCCAAACTATTGACAAATTTGACCACCTCTGTCTGTTTTGCTTAACTAGAAATATTTACTTGAACACTTAAAATAAAAGAGTATTTTTTTAACTCTTACCTAATTTTTTTTTAGTTTATTTATTTTGAGAGAGAGAATGAGAGGAAGAAAAAGTATGGGAGGGACAGAGAGAGAGACATAGACAGAGACAGAGACAGAGGATCCAATGCAGGCTCTGTGTTAACAGCAGAGAAACCAACGCAGGGCTTGAACACATGAACTGTGAGATCATGACTCGAGCTGAAGTCGGATGTTGAACTGACTGACCCACCCAGGCGCACCTAACTGCTTTTTTCTCTTAACAAAACCATGTTTTCACTTTTGCACATTTCCTTCTAGAATCTGTCCACATGCCTATGCATTTTCACAGTTTCAACATGAGGTGTATGTCATGTTCTTTTGTTTTCACTAAACAATCCATCATAAGCGCTTCCCGTGTCGTTTCGCTTCTTGTAATTAACATCTTGTTACCGAGTGATTTATGGAACAGCAGTTCTTATCTGGTCCCGTTAGAAGACATCCTTCTTCCTCACAACTATGTAGAAGGCAACAGTAAATATCTCCATGCACGTCGCTATTTTTTTCAGTTCAGCTATTTTGGATTAGAGACCTCTGGACGGGCTCACTGGATCGAAGCCTAAGAGCAGCCTCAGAACTTCTGTGTCTATGCAAGTATGCGTTTTTTCCTAAACAGAACTTAGCCATTTATAATACATCAGAGTGTGAGGGTGCAGCAGTTTTAGCCAGTGTGGGAGACAATATGAAGGTTCCTTAAAAAATTAAAAATAGAACTACCCGATGATCCAGGAATTGCACTACTGGATATTTACCCAAAGAATATGAGAATATTAATTCAAAGGGATATAGGCACCCCTATGTTTATTGGAACATTATTTACAATAACTAAACTATGGAAGCAACCCAAATGTCCAATGATAGATGAATGGATAAAGAAGATGTAATACACACACACACACACACACACACACACACACACACGAATATTATTTGGCCACAAAAAAGAATGAAATCTTTCCATTTACAACCACACATATGGAGTTAGAGAGTGCAATGCTGTGTGAAATAAGTCAGCCAGAGAAAGACAAATACTGTAAGATTTCACTCACATGTGGAATCCAAGAAACAGAACAGTGAGCCAAGGAAAAACAAAGAGACAAACCAAGAAACAAGCTCTCAACTATAGAGAAGAAACTGATGGTCACTAGAGGAGAGGGTAGGGGGGTGGGAGATGGGGGATGGGGGTGGAGGGGTGCATTCGTCGCGATGGGCACTGGGCAGTGTGTGGAACCGCCGAGTCACTCCACTGCACACGGGAAACTAACCCAACACTGTGTATTGACTCCATCGGAATCAAAATTAAAAAAAAGAAAAGAATGCACGTTGCTCCATTTAACTCCGGCTGATTCGATTGGGGGGTAGGATTTTGAGCTTACCAACACCGAATGACACGCATATACCCGCATCATGAGCTTCACATCAGTACATTTAACTTTTACAGGGAAATGCTAATCGCCTTTAAAACCTGGCTGGCTCAGTCATAGGGGCATGTGACTCTTGATCTCGCAGTCGTGAGTTTGAGCCCCACCTGGGGTGTAGGGATTACTTAAATAAATAAAACTTTATAAAAATAAATGAGTAAGTAAATAAATAAACAAAACTTTCACTGTCTATCGCTAGTAGGGACTCCAACTCTGTTACCTGAAATCAGACCACCACTATGATCTCAGCTACCCATTTGGGATGTCACGTGACTTTATGCCTCTTAAGACTCCGTGGCTGAATCCCTGTCTCTTCTATTGAAACAAGCAGTTTATGACGGGTAAGTCATCTCCGTAGCTTAGGAATTGAATGTTTGCCTTGTGGTTACCCCTGGGCTGGGAGCTGCAATGTCATGTTTATTTAACATGTTTATTTAACAGATAGGGAAACTGAGGCACCGACTGATAGTAAGCTGCTTAGTGGGAAAGGTGATCCAGAGTCTCCTTCTGCCTGACATTCAATGCGGGCTCTATTTTCTTCACCAAAACTGTAATTGTGCACAATATAATGGCAAGGCTGGGCGTGTGCAATGGTCTCACACTGCAATTATAGGTCTCATGTTTCAACAAAGCTGGAAAGGAGGGGAAACATCTTTTCAAACACGTGGTAGGCAAATAATTCTACGAACCCTTTTTGATACCATTACTGAGCAACTTGGACTAGCCTATTACTGGGTCTCCATTTGCTCAGAATAATAGCTGAAATTTATTGCACATCCCCAGATGCAAGCTTTGTGCAAGACGCCTTAGGGTTGCTGCCTTAGTCTCCCAACGCCAGCATGTTGTCGACAACACAACTGCAGGTGATGGAGTTCAAGAAACTTCTCTAAGGCCATATTGGTAGGGGTGGGGCTGGGGCCTATCCCTCAGCCGGTCTTGCGCAGCCTCTCCTTTCACGGAAAGAAAATCTGAAGCTGAGTGAGATTGAGTTACTGGACCAAAATCACATAGTGACAGATCTGCCGTTAAACTCACACTTCCCAGAGGCGCCTGGGTGGCTCAGTCAGTTGAGCGTCGGACTCCAATTTTGGCCCATGTCATGATCCCAGGGTCATTGGATTGAGTCCCATGTCTGGCTCCACGCTGATCAGGAAGCCCGCTTGGGATTCTCTCTCTCTCTCCCTCAGCCCCTCTCCCCCACGAGTTCCTTCTCTCTCTCTCTCTCTCTCAAATAAGCATCAATTTTTAAAAAGTCACATTCCCCAAGTCTTCTCTTGAAGACTTCAAGCAGAATTCCAAATGATGTTATCCCTGGGAGGTGGGACGTAACTCTTCCCCACTTGATTTGGGGCTTTATTTAGTGATTTGTTCCCAAGGAGTAAGACATGGGCAAGGGAAAGTTCTATCTTTCTGTTGGAGAAAGCTGGCCGACACCATCCTGACCACAGTTCCCATCACCAGTGATAACTCAGGCTGATATCACATACCCCCTGATACCGCGCAGCACTTCACCTCTGTAATCGCTTCTCAAAATCCTACCCCCCAATCGAATCAGCCGGAGTTAAATGGAGCAACGTTCTACAAAGTGCCTGCTTTGTGTTCTTCGAAACGGTAGGCGACACAAGAGAAAAAGTTAGGGAATCTGTCTTCGATCACAGGAGACTAAAGAGCTGTGACAGCTGAATGCAATGTGGGGTTCTGGACTGTGTCCTGGAGCAGAGAAAGGACATGGGTGGAGAAACAGGCCACATCCAGATCTAGCCTGTCCGTCCCCAGCACTGCGCCCGAGTCAACTTCTTAGTTCTGAAAACGACATGGTAGTCGTGCGTTCTTTGCTGTCCGTACCTTCGGGGAAGCTGGGTGAAGAACACACTTCGATATCCCTGCAACGTTTTTGCAAATCCAAAGTTTCCCCAAATAAAAAGTATAAAACAAAATAAAAACAAAAATAAACGGGTTTCATAAAGCCAAGCTGCCTATCTGGTGGGGGTTTCCTTGAAGGCTTAGGATCCCGCCTCCCACCGATAAAAGCGGTCCAGAAGATTATTCGGGGAACACTTCACTGTAAACAATTTATAGCTATTATTCCTGGAGTGTGTGTGCCTTCACCAATACTGTCCCCTGCACATGCGCGTGCGCACACATGCACACACGCACGCATGTCTGCACGCACACACAGCATCCTGCTAAAACGGGTTCCAAACGTACACCAACATTCTCTTTTCAGATGGAAAGCCTGGGCTTTCATGTGGCTACTCGTTAGGATAGAATTGTCCAGGTTGAATGTTTGTTTTTTCTTTATAGGAGCGACAATACTGTAGCTGAGCTTTTGTAGGAGGAGAATGACATTCTTTCCGTTTTTTTTAAAAAAAGGGAACAGTTAAAAATATGCATCGGTGCATACTGCAATTATCACGCAGAGGAAACACGGGATGCTGACATTAACTAATGGGAGGATGTCAGCTGCCTGCTAACTGAAGCCATCCTCAGCAGCGCTGAGGTGTCCGAGGCTAATTGCTAATTTAGTCTGTCTGTCTGATGTGGAAAAGAAACGCACCTGACAAGGACAGGGACCGAGGCTGCTTTTTCCTTCCGCACAGCCCAGAGTCGATTTGCCCTCAATAGGATATTTGCTGGAAACGGGGGAGACATTACAAGACGATCATGAGTAAGTTTACTAACTTAATGCGGAGCTTTGGTTGGCTAGGATTTTCCAGAGGATCAAGGCTCAGTGAAAACTAGCTAACGAAATGATCATTGCAGAGGCGGGGACAGTAACTGAAGATGAGCCACATTCCAGACAGTGAGTGGCAGGCACCTGACCGTGTCTCACATCCCCCGGCCGGTCTGCAGGGAAATAGTGCCAGGCCCCCCTTAGACACGTGAATCGACCTTCAGCCTTCCGCTGTGAGGAATGGCCGGCAAGGACTTCTGTTCTCTGGCCCAGTGGCCACTGGATATGCCAGGACGATTGTTTCAATCACATGTTCACTTCTGTCTGCCCCCTCTTTCCAAAAGCTTTGCAGGGACTAAATAAAACTGGATAGAAAGCCAATCGTGTTACCAAAAGTGTCTGGTGCAGGGTCGGTGCTGGAGGTTTCTTTGAGCACTGGCCGACCGAGTTGCAAGATCCATGAGGTCCCTAAGGAGACACCAGAGAGGAGGCAGGATGGGGAGGGGACAGCAGGAGATGCGCTTCAGGCGTATAGATCCCCATCCGCCGAGTCTGCCTTGCACTGCTGAAGTTTTTCTGTTTAACTCCCCTCGGGTTATGCGTCTTTGAGAGCAGTCGGCCATGATTTCATCGCTCCTTCTCTCTCCACACAGTGCCTTGCACATGCTGGATTGCACGTGACTCGTTTGCTCATCTATAAATGATAATACTTACTTCAAAGGAATGCCGTGACCTTGATCGGATGATACATGTTTAGCACATGCCTGATACTGGCGAGGCTCGGCAGAGGCAGCGGGGTCTCGGTGTGGGGGCGGAGCTAAGTCGCTTAAGGCAGACATGAACTGCGGAAGGTTGTACGGTGCCTGGTGAGCGTCGAGTCCAGATAGAGTCAGAGGACATTTTTCTACAGACTCCCAAACAATGGCAGACACACGGACAACAGAATGGTTTGTGAGACTCCCAGAAGCTTCCAGAAGTATGTAGGGCTACATTATGTCGTGGTCCTGCATAATGAAGCAATGCTTTTGGGTCAGGCCTGAAAAAACGTGGTGCGTTAGGCTCTGGCCCAGAGATTCCTTCCTCCCAGCAGCTGTTGGCCAAGACACACAAGGCAGAGTGGCTTCTGCACGTGGAAGTTCTACATATGTTGTGAGCCAGTGAACGCACCCCTGAGTACCCCTCTCGGCCACGAACAGTCACCCTCCCCCCGCCAGCCCCCTAGAACATGCTTTCCAACCACGCCCCTCCCCTTCACTCTCTAATCTGGACTGGACCCTCCAGAAGCATGGCTCCCGGAGCTGAAACCAAGTTCCCAGGTGGCTCTCATCACCCGTGATGTGTAGCCACCTTCCATCGATGCCACCTGGGATGGCATTAGCTTTGGTATGAGCTTTCCACTGACACGTGACAAAGAACCACAGTCTTAGGACTAGACCAACATCCGTGTATGAGCTCACAGTCCCGTAGGGCACAAGTTGGGCCCTGTGGGTCTGGCTTCTCTGCTCAGGGGATCACAAGGCTAAGATGAAAGTGTTAGTCAGATCGAATCCTTTCTGGAGCCTCTGGGAAAATCTGCTTCTAAATTCGATCTTGTGGGCAGAACCCAGTTCTTTGCCATCATAGGACCAAGGTCCCACTCTCCTGCCGGCTGTCGGCCATTGCGAGGCATGCTCAACTCCAAGAGGCCACCCACACTCCTTGCCATATGACCCCCTTCCTTCCTCAGGCCTGAGAGGGCACGCTGAATTTTTCTCAAATCTTTGACTTCCTGTTTCTGACCTTCGGACCAAGATTTAGAGAGCTGTGGGATTAAGTCAGGCCTCCAGTACCTCCCTGTGTTAGAGTCAACTACTCTGAAGCTAATTCCATCTGCAAAAGCCTTGGGTCGTAATCACCGAAGTGAAAGCCTTGCTTTCACAGTCTCCACCCAAATTCAAGGGGAGGAGATTACAGAAGGTCAAGGGTATCTGAGGTTGTATCAGTCAAAGTTCTCCAGAGAAAGTGAAGCAATAGACGAGGTTAATGTATAGAGACAGACTGACATATAACCAGACATATGCGTGTGTAGATGTTAAGAGATTTATTGTCAGGAAATGGTTCACACAGCTAGAGGCTGGTAGCGTGAGGTCTGTGGGGTAGGCCAGCAGCTGACACTGCAGTCTTGAGGCAGACTTTCTTCTACTTGGGAAACCTCTTCTTGCTCTTAAAGCCTTCGACTGATTGGACGGGGCCCACCCACACCCCTAAGAGTAGTGTCGCTTACTTAGGTCAACAGCTTGGAGATGTTGACGTCATCTGCAAAATACCTTGATGGCAATACCTAGAGTAGGGTCAATTAAATAACAGGGTCCCATCGCCTAGCCAAGTGGACATGTGACGCCAACGTTACAGTCGCTGTCAGCCAAGACACCCATGTGTCTGTACTGTGGCTGTTTGTACCGCAAGGGCACTCTTCAAAATGCACAACTAGGGGCGCCTGGGTGGCTCAGTTGGTTAAGCATCCGCCTTCGGCTCAGGTAGCGATTGAACGGTTTGTAGGTTCGAGCCCCACTGCGGGCCCTGTGCTGACAGCTCAGAGTCTGGAGTCTGATTTGGATTCCGTGTCTCCCTGTCTCTCTGCCTGGCTCCTGCTCCCACTCTCTCTCTCTTCTGTCTCTGTCTCTTGCTCACTCTCTCAAATAAAATAGTAAAAAAAAAATCAAAAGACATTTAAAAATGCACATCTAATGTTATTCCTGCCTTTGTCCAAGAGCAGAAAGGCACCTACAGCCCTTCCCCCATCTGGAAACCCCCACGCTCTCCCTGAGACAGAGGGGCCCAGGGGGCCTGAGAGGGGCCCGGCAGCGCCCCGACAGCCCCCTCCTGTGGAACCCCGGTCACGAGCCTGCATCTCTGCGCAGAGAAGCCATGCTGGCACTTCGGGGGGAGAAAGCCATTTGCAAACCCCAATAATGGCCCCATACATGTGTAGACAGTTTACACAAAGCCTGCTTATTTTAAAAATCAATTTCTCTCCTACAGATGGCATATTGCGAGAAGAAAGGAGAGCGCAGCGGCCCCCCTGCTGGCGGCAATTCCGATCCTTGGCTCCGTGTGGCCACGGCACTTTCCGCTTTCCGTGGGAGCGCGCGCGTCCCAGGGCGCCTGCAGACTCGGGCGCCAGCCGAGGGGCGAGGGGCGTCCCCAGTGCGGCCCTTCTGCCTCCGGGCGAGTCACCTGCAGGTTGTGCGGGGCGAGGAGGTGGCCTGCGGGGTCACGCAGGAGGGAGGGGCTCCAAACCCAGTCGGAGGGGCTGCAGTGGGGAGGTGGATAGCACCGGGGGAGTCTGCTATATTGCCTCAGTTTCCCCAGTCACGGAGCACAGCCCTCCACCTTCTAGACTGTGCACTACCCCCAGGTCACCCACATTCGGCCTCGTCGCGATCAGGGCTGGCGACGAGCCTGTCTGTCCAAGAAGACAGCGTTGTATAAAACTCCTGGGCACTGGGACACCCGGGTGGCTCAACCGGCTAAGCGTCTGACTCAGGCTCAGGTCATGATCTGACAGTTTGCAAGTTCAAGCCCCGTGTCAGGTCAGGTTCTCTGCTGTCAGCGTGAAGCCTGCTTCAGACCCTCTGTCCCCCCTCGCTGCCCCTCCCCTGCTTGCTCGCTCTCGCTCTCTCTCTCAAAAATAAACATTAACAAAAATACTGGGCACAATATGTTGTTATTGCAAATGGCATCCGAGCCTTGTAGCAGACACAGCTGTCACTCTGGCTCTGGGTCTCAGCGCCCCCCGCCCCCCAGATCTCCGCTGCAGCTGGTGTGGCTCTTCCTGGGGTCTTCGGCTCACTCTGAAAAGCAGGATCTGGCCTTGAGCAGGTACAGTCCCTGCATTGTCAGTGCACGTTGCCAGCAGTGACCCTCTCCCTGCTCATGTACGGGTCATGTGAGCAGCCCTGAGGGGCACCTGCGGGGAAGGGGAGAGGTGGGAGGAAAATGCTCCTGCCCTCCCTGCCTGCTTCTCGAAAGGTCCTGGGGGAAGGGAGCCCCCTTCGTCCAAGGCAGCAACCTCCCAGCGGCTTTTGCTTCCGATCTGTGTCCTCGCTCCGGGGGTGCTCCCTGAGCTCTCCTCCCCAGGAAACCCCATCCCAGCTCCTTCTGCTTTCAGGGGGGTCCCAGCCAGGACAGTCTCTCTAGAACCAACTGTGTCCTCTCTTCAAAGGTCCCCAGAGCTGGTCTAGCCCTTCCTGCGCTGTCGGTACTAACTCTCTGTGCCCCCGACTCAACCAAAGCAACCTCGATGCTGAAAGAGATGCAGGAGTCCCCTTGCCTATGGAAACACCGCATGTCCTGGGAAAGTCACGGGTCCCGGAAGTTAAGACACCACAGTAATCCCTTTACAAACGCAACCTGCCATGTGGGAAATTACAATATATGCACCTTGACTTCTCTGTTTTCAACAATGGTAGAGGTCAAGCGTAGTGACAGGCATATGCTTACAATGCCTATAAAACTGTCAACAGTAACAATGAAGCGATTGAGGTCTGGGCTGGTAGGATCAGAGCAAAGGTATTTGCAAGGACCTTGGCAAGGGAATGACCGGAGGCGCACCCAGGCTTAGGGTCTGCTTCCCCTCAGCGTCTAGGACGGAAATAAGAAGAATGTGCATAAACCATCTTACGGCCCCGAGCTGGGATTGCTCCCTGGGAGGGAGAGAAGGAGAGACATCTTCAAGGTCAATGAAGACGTGGTCGAGAGCCGGACACACAAAATAGAAGACTGGAATCTTGCTGTCAGTCAGCATAGACTGGGTGGTGTCGTGTAATAAAGCACAACCACGGTAGTTAAAAACCATCGACAGGGCACCTGGGTGGCTCAGTCAGCCGACTGCGCGTCTGCCTCTAGGTTCTGGCTCAGGTCATGACCTCACACTTAATGAGTTCGAGCCCTGCATCGGACTCTGCGCTGACAGTGTGGAGCCTGCTTGGGCTTCTCTGTCTCTCCCTCCTTATCCCTCTCCCTCTCCCTCCTGCTCTCTCTCTCTGTCTCTCAAAATAAATAAATAAACTTTTTAAAAACTCTAAAAAATATATCTGTATCTACGTCTATATCTATCTGTGTAAAATACTATATCCTCCAGCCTTTCAAACAAATCCATGTCTTCCCTCATAACCTCCTCCTCAGACCTCCCAGAACTTAAGATACATAGTAAACATTCTTTAAATAGTCATCTTGTGACTATATGCAAATAGCAAACTATTCTGGGCTTCAGCATTCTTAACTCTTGTCAACCTGAGAGATTTTAGTTCGCTTAAAATAAGTTACTACTTTTTGAACACTAGCCAGAAGCTAGGCATTGTTTTAACAGGTTATGTTTTTGAAACATCTTCTTCCTGAGTCCTCAAAATAACTTGGTGAATCGGTGCTATATGGCTTCCGCATTTTACCGGTGAGTCAACCGAGGCCCAGCAAGTGACACTCCCGAGGCCAGGCCTCTAGGAAGGCGAGGAGAGCACACCCAGCTGGCAGCCTGACTCCGAGCCCTCCGCCTTCCACCTTGAGACCCCATCACCCACCCTTGTTTCCTACTGACCAATCCCCCCACTTGATTTCCAGAAGCTTCTCTCTGCTCAGGCCTCTCCCCTTCTCCTAAAGGTCAACCACATTCCTCTTCTCAAGAGTATACAGCATATCTGTTTCAAGACAGTTGCTGGCTTTGTACGAACCTTCCATTCTCTCTCAAGATAAATCGTGAGGAGAGGGGTGAGGAAACGTGTCACCTCCCACCCGTGTGTGTAGGAGGTGAAGCAAGAGGCCGGGAAAAGCCCCAAGACGCTGCCAGTAACGGCGGTCACAGGAGCCGGGGTCTCCGCCGCACCTCTGTCCTCATCGCCACCCACGCGTTCCTGAGCGCCCCTCCCCCCCGACGGCGCGTCTGCTCCGTGGCAAGAAATGTGTTCCACCTCAACAGATATTTTCTCATTTCACCTGCCTGGAGTTTTCATTTCAGGCAATAAATCTTCTCAAGTGGCTACTGCTCCAGAAGCATTTTCAAAGAAAAAATGAAAACCGTGATCACCGGGCTGAGGAACTCAATGCATTTCATTCGATTACAGAAATGAAGGGACCCGAATCATTCCCACCCAGAAAATATGTTCGGTTTGGATCCTGGTCCAGCCTTCTGTGTGCTCCTGGCTTGTAGGCCAAGGGCAAGGGCAGGACTGCCCCCGAGATGGCTGGCCACACTGTCCCCACGGCTTGTGTCCACCCGCATTCTCTCTGGGGAGCACGGCCTGGGGAAGCCGCAGCGCTCATCTGGGTGTCCTCCCCCGTCAGATGGGGACGATAGCATCTGCCCCACGGACGGTCGTGACCGTGACTGCTAAACTTACATGGCGTGTGAAGTCTGCCACAAGCCCAGGGCCCTCGAGGGGTCTGTGAGTCACAGCTGAATTCAAATCAAAATGGAGCTTGAGAACGAATGTGTTTACTCATGGAGCTCGGATGGGGCAAATTCTGGGCACCATGTGGTGGTTTCAATACAGCCAGAGAGGGGCACCTGAGTGGCTCAGTCTGTTAAGCCTCTGGCTTCCACTCAGGTCATGATCTCACGGTTCATGGGTTCAAGCCCCACGTCAGACTCTGTGCTGACAGCTCAGAGCCTGGAGCTGCTTCAGATTCTGTGTCTCCCTCTCTCTCTGACCCTCCCCTGCTTGCACTGTCTCTCTCTATCTCTCAAAAAAAAAAAAAAAAAAGATACAGCCAGAGAAAGAAATCCAGGAGTTGACCCAAAGTTTGCAGAACTTAAGAAGACACACATGGGTAGAGGTAGTCCGAGCTCTGCCCAAGGCTGACTTGTAGGATATAAGCAGCAAGACTTGTTGCTTCGGACACAATTTTCAGAGTAGCTCTTGCGAAGATCGGACACACCCGCCCAGAGATCCCAAAAGAAGTGGAAAGGATGTGCCTAAAGGGTCCCTGTTGCTTGTGGAGGCCCAGACAAATAGCAGAATGCAAAATGTTGATGAGACCAACACATAAAGTTATGCAATACTAATTCCTGTTTTTCGAGCACCTTTCATGAACCAAAGACTATTTATTCCAAAAACCCAACTAAATTTTCTTTGGAGAGATGATGAAACTGAGGCCTTCTGCCCATCAACTTAAAAAGTTATTGGATTCAGTGTCCCTGAAGTTGATCCCAGGGGGTGGGGATCATTAGCCCCCTTTTCCAGATGAAGGGGTTGGAGTGGCTTTTCTGTAGTGGCACCAGAGCTAGTAAGCGATGGAATCCGGTCCACACACTAGGCCGTACTGCCTCCAGACCCCACCGCGTCCCTTCTCACCAGCAAACCCAGCCCACAAGGTAGTTCCAGAACCCCAACAGCCCTCCCACGGCCCAGCAGCCTGGGGCCAGAGACTGTGTACCGGGGCCCTCTGTGTACATCAGTGGTCGGGAGTCCTCCCGGCGCTGCCGGAAGGCAGACCCAGGAACAGAGACACACAAGGGGTGTCTCGGGGACATAGAGAAGGAGCCAGAACTGAGGAGATACCAGGACAGACCCAGAGATCCAGGGCTGGGTGACCTTGAATGGCACACCAGGAATGCAGACTCTGTATCATCCCCCGTGGGGAGCTTTTTGAATGTGGGGATCAAGGCCCAGCGGGGTCAGATTCATGGTCCAGAAGGGGGTCTCGCTGGCTCTGTGGGCAGGCTAGAAGGGACACAGCTGAGGTGGCACAGGAGAGTATGCGTGGCCCCCAGGGAAAGAAACGATGGAGAATGAAGGATGTGCAGAGTGGCCTGTCACTGATCCGCGCACTCCCTGTATAGATATTTATCATTCACCTGCTCTGTTGACCAAGGTCCCCCACCCCCTAGAACAGTGCGCATCCTAGGTACTCACGGAATAAATACATGAATAGATGAGTATAGGGGAACTGCCAAGGGCAGGGGAGGGGCTGGGGAGGGGCTGAGAACGAGAGCAGCCAGTCCCAAGATTGCAGCTGGGGCCTGTGCATGACCTCCCCCCAGGCGGGTGGGATGGGGAGGGTCAGGTCACTGAGAACTGTCCCCAGAGACACGGAGGCTGGGGACAGAGAACCAGATGTCGGGAAACTCCTGGCTCGTGGAGGACAAAGCTCTGCACCACGACCAGCCTGTCCGCCTTCCAACACTGTCTCCAAGTCCTGACATCCCCGGACCTTCCAAGCAGCCTTTATTGACACAAAGGCCGGTTCGAGGAAAATTAAAATATTTATTGACAAGCTGCGTTTATTTTCCACTCAAGATGCAAATCGGTCTCCTGGGCCCCAGGGGGATAATGTGGGTTTGTGCAGCATAGCCTACTATTAGAGTCGAACAAGGCCCATGGGAAAACCAGCACTCAAGCCTCAGCATTCCCATGCGGAATATTCGAGAAGTAGCCACAGAGAGGCAGCTTCCTAACCTTTCTTTCCTTCCTTCGTTTGTGTGTCCCTTTAAAGTGTGAATCTTCAAAAGGCTCCAAGGTTGACGTTAAGACCCCCATTTTACAGACGGGAGCAGTGGGCTGTTCCCAGGACGACACAAGGGGTTAGTGGCGTGAGTTAACTTAGACAAGCTTGTTCCGTTTACGGCAGCGTCACCTGAGCACCTGGTGTCGGTCCCCGTGGGGCACAGACAGGAAGCCGCATGCCCTGGGCAGGGGTCTCCCAGGCCCTGTGGTCTCCCCTTCCCTGCTCTGGGCCAAGTACAGCTCTCAGCAGCTCCAAAAGGGGCAGTTTCCCCCAAAGGAAGGGCTGACTTGCCCACCCGAGTGCCCCTGGGCCCCTCACAGGGGCACAGGGACTTTAAGAAACGGGACTCCCTTCTCCACGCCCAGGCCAACACCAGCCCTCCTGTCCATCCACCGTCTGTAAAATCGAAGTGCTGCTTCAACTAGGCAGGCCGCCAGGAGGGGCCCGGGGAGTGATCTTAACATCAGCTGCTTTTCCGAATCTCAGACATCTTTGTGTCCTACAATGAAAATGAAAACAGAGAGAAAGTCCAGTCCTTTCTCCCTAAGAAGTTTCTTCCTGAGGACCCTTCCTTGCCCCCAGGACTGAAGGGTGACACTTGACCCCAGCCGCCAGTGGGTGACCTTCCCTCTCCAGGCTTGAGAGGCCTTTCCTGGTGTGACATCATCACCAGAGCATTCAGAAAACGGGAGTCTGCAGAGCAGAGGAGTGGGGGGAGGGCTGCCCCGACCTTCATGGGGGAAACCGGGTGTGAGGCAGACAGAGAGCCTGGAACAGAATGGAGGCAGGTACCACTGCTCTCCAGCTGGCCGTCATCCTGGGCAAGCTCCTCTCACGGTTCACAGAGGGGAGAGCCTCCCCCAGACCCAGCCTGGGCTGGGGAGGGCTGGAACTGGTGTGGCCCTCCTTTGACTTAGTGGCCACCTGCTAGGAACCTCACGTTTTTCACTCGCCTGCAGTTTACAGGAGGGTCCACAGGCATGGTGCACCATCTGAAGACACCGCCCAGGCCATGGCCCAAAGCAGCCCCCCACCCCCCCCAGGAAGTCACCTGTGTTTGAATCTGTTTCTGGCCACCCAGGTTCTCCTCCCCTCCCTGCCCTTCCTGCCTCCTTCCCTGTCCCAGGACCCCAGTGATGTGGATCTCCTCTCCCCTGTGCCCTGTACCCCCACCCTGGGCTCCACCCTAGCAGGGAGCACTAGTTCTTCGAGTCACTCATGAGATTCTCCACGCACCTCGCACCAAGTCATGAGCGAGCCAGGAGCTGGGCTGGTAACCAGGCTCCCCACACTCTGACCAGCCAGTGTCACCTTCTAGGGAAGAGTCTGAGTCCCGAGCTTGGCTTGCCCGTCAAAGTCACCTGGGAGGTCACCTCCCTGTCCTCGCCCTTCCTCACCCCCTCAGAGGCCAGAAGAGAGCCCCTCATGCTCCCCTCTGTTCCAAAGCATTGCGGGCAATCTCGATTCTAGACAACTTTTACACTGGCTTCGTTTTTTAGAGCAGTGTTTCACAGCTGGGGTTGGTTTTGTCTCCTAGCTGACATTTGCCCCTGGCTGGGAGACACTTTTCATTGTCCCGGCTGGGAGGGGGCGTTTCTACCAGCGCCTGCTGGGTGAGGCCAGGAATGCTGCCAACCGCCTGATGATGGTCAAGACGTCCCCACCCTCCAACAAAGAATTAACTGGCCCCGAATGTCAACTGTGTCAAGGTTGAGAAACCCTGTTCTTGACTGTGTATTGCTTGAGGGGAGAAGTCTCGACTTCCTCCTTTTTAATCCCCAGTGCCAGCTCAGAACCTGGCACAAAGTCGGAATCCAACATACTTTGCGAGTGGTGAGTAGGTGTGTAAATGAATGAATTCTTGCCCGCCTAAAACCTCTGTGATGCACAATCACCTTCATGCAGGCAAATCCTTGGGCTCACAAGGGTCTGTGTGCATATATGTGCACACACATGCATGGGACACAGAGGAGCACACGTGCAGACACACATGCACACACACACATGCATATACACACATACACTCCCATCTAATGCCAGCTAGATTCTGGGGACCTGCCTGAGTCCCCATCTGATCATCCAGCCCACCCCCACCCCCCACCCCACCCCCCCGTCATTCTGAGCATCAGACGCCTCTTTTCTCTGCTACAGCCAGAGCGACCTGGGTGCAGACACCTCGGCAGAGGCATTAAGTGCTCTCCATAATTAATTCCACTGACTAGACACACTTTCCTATTGTGGCTCCATTATTAAATAAGCACTGGACCCAAAAGGAAAAAGATCTTTTTTTGCAGTTACACACGCAGAAGGCAACTCAACCACTGGAAAAGTGAGATGTCAACTGACAAGGGCATAACGGCCCAGGAGCGCTTGCGGGCAGGGCCGTCTCATTAAACCTAGAGATGTCAGTGGGCGGCGACACGGGGCAGAGGGGCCGCAGGAAATGGGGTGGGTGCCAGCCCCGTGGGCAGCACGAGCTGGTACAGGTGCAGGGGGCCAGGGGTGGCCGTGGCCGTGAGGCAGACCCTCCATTCCTTCTTCCATGCCGCTTTCTCTTCTGGAGCTGGAGGAGTCCAGGGCAGTGGGCAGCAGAGACGGGCAGGGAGCCCCAGGAGAGGTGGTACTGAGTCCTTGGAGCCAATATCCTAGAAAGATCGGGATAGGAAGAGGCTGGAGGTTAGCTGCTCTTGGCTCTGTGACCCAGATCAAGTTGCAACTGGCCTTCCCCACTTTTGTTCTGTAAAAGTCCACCGGGCTGTGAAGGTCTTGCCGCGGGCACATGGGGCTTCCCTTTATCATGGCATTTATGGTGCGTAGGTATTTCCTGATTACTCGTTCTCCCCGGCTGCTAGGCTACAAGCTCCCTGAGCCAGGACAAGGTGTCTCATTCATTCCTGCGTCCCCAGGGCCTAGATCTTAGTAACCGTGTGACGAATAAGTAAGTAAATGACTCAGTGAAGAATCCACCTAGAGTTTCAGGTGGAGGCAGGGCCAAAGAGCAGGGGCCAGGGCCAGGGGTCCACGTTTGCTCTGTCAGAGTTTGGGCTTTATTCCAGAGGTCACGAAGAGTTGACCAGGGAAGGTGGCCTGTTAAGTGAGGGTGTTAAAGAGATTCTTTTGTGTAAGTATATGTATTGCAATCTTAAAAAAATGTTTTAACTTTTTTAACCTTATTCATTTTTCAGAGACAGAGGGCGAGCAGGGAAGGGGCAGAAAGAAGGAGACGCAGAATCAGAAGCAGGCTCCAGGCTCCCAGCTGTCAGCACAGAGACCAATGCAGGGCTTGAACCCACGAACTGCGAGATCATGACCTGAGCTGAGACCGGACGTTTAACCAACTGAGCCACCCAGGCTCCCCTGTGTATTGTAACTTTTAAATTCATAACCAATGCTCTGCAATTCTGTGTTTTGCCTTGGGTTTGGACTTCTATTGGAAAAACGAATGAACCCATCAATGCTAAATATTCTTTGATTTTAAACTTCTCTTTGTATCATCTTCCATCTAAGCCCTAGACAATTTGTTTCTGTTAACTGAGCTTTAACTTTAGTATATGTGACCCGGTTCCAACCACGTAGTAGAACAGGTATTTGAAAATCTTCAAAAAATATAATAGAGAAATATACTAGCTCAATTGATTGCTCCTGAGAGGCAGAACCCTTTGGGTTCCCCACTTTCTTTCTTATTTTGTGTTTCGCCCAAATGTTCTGTAGTGCACGTGTGCACTCAGCCGTTACGGGATCCCCGGCCCTGCCCCTCAGCACTTCTCTCCGAACTTTCCACCCTGTCGGCCCGGGAACACCGGAGCTGCCGCATCAGGGCATTGTGACCACAGTCCGGGCCGCAGTTGCTAGATGCAGACACCTGAATAAAATGCATCAAATCAAAGTCCTTCCCCAGCTTTCTGGAAATGAAACTAAGAGCCTTCTCTCTCCAGGAGGCTGAAACAGAAAGTATGAGAACTTGAGAGCTGAGGGTAACTGGAAGAGATTGGAGCAGGGAAGAAAGAGCCATGTCCCAAAGCGAGGCGGGGCCAAGAGCAAGCCAGAGAGGAGCCCACTGTGTTTTAGGCTCTGGCTTCCAGCACGCTTGAGCCCCCCCCCCCCCATATCCCTGCCTCCTGGTTCTGGGAATTACCCCAGGATCTTCTCAGTAATTGTCCCTCTTGCATAAGATACAGAGCGGCTTGGATTTCTTCCAGCAGCACCCCAGCTAATTATAATTAGTGGGATTCGCTTTACTTTTAAACTCAGAAAAAAAATCTTGAGCATAGTATTATATAGAATTCAAATTGCTGCACTGTCCAGCAGCACCTCTAACTTCAGATCTATACTTTGTAGGTATGGCAAACCCACCAAACCTTTCTGGGAGAGATTTCCCTTAGCATGAAAGAAGCAAGATCAGTGCCTTCTGGTTTAGCAGTGGAGAAATTTGCTCTAAGGAATCATGGATTATCACCTCCTCCCCACGCAGCCACCGCTGGGAGCCGCCTTTGGACGAGCAGCCATGCAGGCAAGCCGGCCAAGAGTGCACCCTATGCGTTCGCATGGGCAGAGCAGGCGTGAGAAGCCCGTGTCTGAATCACACCTCTGCTCTGGCTGAATGAGTGAGTGTGTAAGTTACTAACCCTCAATGTCCTCATCGAAAATGCTGCTGGGGTGCCTGGATGGCTCAGTTGGTTAAGTGTCTCACACTTGGTTTCAGCTCAAGTCGTGATCTCAGGGTTCATGAGTTTCAGCCCCACATCGGGACAGTGCAGAGCCTGCCTCTCTCTCTCTCTCTCTCTCTCTCTCTCTCTCTCTCTCTCTCCTCCCCTGCTCTCATACACTCTCTCTCCCTCTCTCTCTCAAAATAAATAAATAAACTTAAAAAAATGAAGTGCTGCTGGTAACGGACATCAGCCTCCTAGAACTCGAGGGGAAATCCAATGACACAGATCTTGTCATTTCTTTCAGCAGGGTTCTTGGAACACAGAAAGCCCTAGAGAAATGACGGCTCACGTTGTCAATAATAAATCATCTTCTTAGTTCCTCCTCTACCGTCATTTCCTCTTTAACGAGAACATGCCCTCGTCTTCCATCCTCACGGCCACCCTGGCTCCTTGAACCGTGCAATTTGAATACTTCTTCCTGATCATCAGCTTGTAGGTCTGCCTGGAGTATGTGTGTCCATCTTGCAGGACACGACAGAAGTGCGTCAGTCCGCTTAGGCTACGGCTACGGGAGTAAACACTCTCCCAAAACGCTGGTGCGTTTCAACAGCAACGGTTCGTTTCTTGCTCACAAGTCATGTCAAGCTGCAAATGGGGTACATCTCTGCCCCACACTTCTTGTTTCCAGAGCTAAGGAGCAGCCCCTCTGTGGGACAGAGCTGACTCATATCAGAGGGAAAATGCACAGGAACACGTCTTAAAACATCCAACGGGGTTGGTGCGCACCATTTCCGCTTACATTTTATTGGCCAGAACAAGCCAGGTAAGCAAATCTTCTATGGGGGGTAAATAAAATATTCTTGTTTGGATGAATTCCAGAAATTATTTTGAACAAATAATTTCACTACCATGTGTTGCACCTAGTTAAGGGCTCTCTGGCTGGACGTTCTGGAAAACATTGAACTGTAATGTCTCAGGTCCTGATTCCTTCCAGGAGAAGGAAGCAGAAAGAACAACTTGGTTTCTCCATTTGGCTCTGGCCTCTGGTGTTTATCTTCTTGGACGCCAGTGGCTCAGTAACAACAGATATTTAATTCCAGCGACCATAACAATGTTCACATCATGAAAATTAGAGGGAAATAGTCTAAAATCTAGTTTTGGTTTTCCTCTGAAATGATTTTTTTTTGTATCTCCCAGCTTTTCCAGAATGTGAACATATTTATTAAATAATAAATTATATCTCTTTCTATATAAAGATTAGCTGGGCAGCAACATGGAAGATCAATTTCAGTGAAGAGATCCTAGAAAATGAGGCTGAAGCAGGCAGCAGTCATGGGGTTGTCAACCATATTAACTAACACTTGATAGGACTGTGAGTCCGGAGGTAAAAAGGAGGCTTCCTTTGAGCACCTTCCTTGGGCCAGTGCCAAGGAATGCGGAGGCCCCTCTGACCTGCAGAAGAAGAGAACGCATCCCTATGAGAAGGCTCTGGGTATCGCCCTTGGATGCAGAAAAGTCAGAAGAAGTGGCTTCCTTGAACCCTCACTCCCAGCAGCCGAATCTTCCCCAGGTCTGGAAAGTAGATCAACATCTAATCCTCTGATGTTGTTTACATATTTGGAAACCGTCGTTCAACTGATGACATCTTGCTTTCGGCAAATGAAGGCTTGATGGATGACCGGTGGGTCCTTTCATTCATTCTCCTGTCACCATGGGGAAAAAATGCATAGTCAGATCCTCCTGACTTGGCAAAGGATACAAGTTTTCAAGGCAGACAGAGCTGTATTCAAATGGTCTGATCTTGAGCAAGTCTGTTGGCGTCTCTGAGATTCAGGCTCCTTATAGTGTAAATGCAAATTATAACACCTACTGCATAGAGTTTGTAGGAATAGAAAGAGTCATCTTTGAAAATATCTAATATGACAATGCCTGCACATAATTAGTAACTATTATAATGGTAGGGTTCCATTGCACCACCATGTGATGACACAAACCATTGTACGTGGAAATGGCTCCCACGAACCTCTATAGACAAAATCAAAATACTAAGAAATGCCGTCTATAATATTTCTATCAATTCCACCATTTAATAATTAGAAAGTTTTTCTTTGCATCCAACCTAAATTTCCGCACTGACACTAAACCCACAAACCAAAATGGTGCCATGTTTTAGTGTCCCTGGTCTGGGATCAGTCCGTGTCATGGAAAGAGCACTTGCTATAGAGTCACCGAGGTCTACCTTACAACAGCTTAACCCCGGGCATGCCACTAAAATCTCTCTAGCCTCGATTTGCCCCTTTTACAAATATCATCTGCCTTAGAATCCTGTTTTGACAATTATTCTGAGAGTGATCTATGCAATGCATCTGGCCCACAAAAAGTACACATTGAATGTGAGCTCTTTTCCATTTATTTCTAATGGATTTTACCATTTAAGGCAAAACATATTTTTGAAACCCAGAGCTTTTTTTTCAGCTCATTATTTTTATCCAGGACCATTATAGCTATTAAGTGTTTTGGGCTTCTCTCTCTCCAGAGACATTTTATGATGCCAATTAGAGGTGTGAGTATACTGAGATTAAAAAGTAATGACTAGCAAAGTGAACAGTGGATCTCCCCTCTTGACACCCAGCTCACTTGAAGCTCATTTCTGAATACCTAACTCCCTATGAAGATTAAGAAAAAAAAAAACCACACATTCGTGGGGTCAAGGGAATATCATTAAGATTTTACAATTCAGGATCATCGGAAAACCACTGGGGACAAGGGTGAGCCTTATAAACAGGTGACACGTTTCCGCTAAGACCGCACAGTCTATATGGACATTCTCATTAGGGTAGAAATTTGATAACATGAAAATAGTCGAATATAGGGAGTTGGAAAGGTTGAGTCACAAATGAGAATAATCTAAGATAGGGTTCAGTTTCACCTGCACAGTCTCCTCCATTTTATTCTTAAACACAAGGAACGTTCTCAATAAATGTGTGCGTTCACTGACAGATCAGTCCATGCTCATGTTGATGAAATTATATTTAGTTCTCCCTTTGGTTCTATGCTTTTCTGCCTCCTTGGACCATTTCTCCATCTCCTCTTGTCCAAAGACCACAGGAGTCAGAATGAAATGATTTAACTTAACTTTGAGACTCTGAGTAAGTTTCCTGTACTCTGAAAACCACTTTTGGTCTCTGAACGAGATCGGTAAATGCCTGCTTGTGGACCTCATCCATTTCATGCCATGAGCAGCTCAGGCTTGTTCTCCCAAAAGAATAATGTGCCTCCAGTCCATCTCATTTCCCAAGAGAATTAGTATCCTTGCTCTCTTCCTCAGCTCGCACCATCCGTTCTCCAAGCTGTCACTAGCGTGCACTTCAGCAACACCATCTCTCATGTCAAGTGCCTTCATAATTCTGTCTATGGTAGACGGGACTAACTGACTTGCGTGAGAAGGAACTCTGGAGCAAGTCCTAAGGGAAGACATGGCCCCTACCCACAGCCCACCATCCTACACCATCTCCCTTCTTCCCCTTGCACTGCCTTTTTCAGCCATGTAGTGCCATTCCCCCCAAACTTCTGTGATGGCCACACCCCTAGGTTGGCGTGTGTGCTCTGTTCTCTTCCCTGACAATGCCTACGTGTCCAAGGGGAGTCAGTTTAGAACTATACTTTTCCAGAGTGCCTGGGGGCGCTTGATCAGTTGAGCGTTTGACTTTGGCTCAGGTCATGGTCTCAGGTTCACAAGTTTGAGCCCTGTGTTGGGCTCTGTGCTGACAGCTCAGAGCCTGGAGCCTGCTTCCGATTCTGTGTCCCCCTCTCTCTCTTTGCCTCTCCCCAGCTCATGCTCTGTCTCTCTCTCTCTCAAAAATAAATTTAAAAATTTTTAATTAAAAAAAAGAAATATACTTTCTCAAGAAACCTCCCCTGCCCATCTGGTTCAGGCCTTGTCTCCAAACACTCTGCGTTATCAAAGTGACTCTTTCCCACTGTTGGGTTATCCGTCCCCCGTGTTGGCCTGATCTCACTGGGACATGCACTTTCGTCTGGGCATCCTTGGAGCCTAACGTAGCACCTGGCAACAGTGGGGATTGAAGTCATGGTTCAGGAAAGAGTGAAAATTTTTGCATACTTTGCAAAATGACGCACGCTATATAGAAATACAGTAGAAGATTGAATAGCCCAGAGTCTGAAATTGGAAGCACACAGAGAACCACTCTGGGTGCGTGCTCTCAGATTGTCACTTTTTTGGGGGTAATTACACTACTTACTGAAAAGCTAAATTTGGTATAATACATAAATATACAAAATAGCCTGCCTCAGACACAGTCTACCATTTCTCTCTTCTCCCATCCCTGAGCGCCACTGCAGGTAGAACCATAGCTTTATGGTCACTTTCAGGAATAATTAGGGTCACAGAGCAATATTTAAACTTCCATCCTACACCAGTGCAATCCATCAGGGCTGACGTGGAAACCAGCAGTTAGAAATGGAAGCCATGAATTCTTGCACTCTATGAGCCATTGAGTTTCTCAGGCTCTGTCTTGATGGTTAGCTGCCTCTCTCCTCTCCCTCCCACTCCCCTCCCTTGTCTCTGCACAAGGTTTCCTAGAGCCCAGCTCTCTGGTTTCCCATCCTCTAACCCGCTGACCCTCCCCCATGAGTCGCTAGGTCACTGGACAGGAACTTCTTCTCTTTTGAATGTGACAGTCAGGACCATCCTTTGTCCTCGACTCTGGGGTTCCATCCAAATTCCGAAAAGAGCTTCTTTTGTTAGAAATCACATTTCTGTGATATCAGGGAACAAAACAGACAGGATATTTGCTTTGACGAGTTGCCCATAATAATAGTGTGTTCTGCTAAGCCACCAACAAAGGTCCATGATGTCACAGGCTCAGTGTCTGCAGTTCCTACAGACAGCAGGGATGGCCCCTCATCAGCAAGAATGGTGGGTGTTTGACATTTATAAGATCTGTTTTGGTAATAATGGAAATGTCGAATTAAATTAAATGTTAAATTGCATTTGTGCACATACATGGGTGTGCAAATATCTACTGAGCTAAAGAAACGTGTCATTGCCACTGGGCCGTATTGCAGTTAAAAATGCCTCCACTCTAGAACTACTAGTAATATGAAGAAAAAAAAAAAAAACCTGCCAGGGACTGGCCATGCCAGAGAACGTCTCTTCTGTTGGATTCGCAAGCGAACCTAGGGCCACAGAGAAGGGCGCCATGATTCTGCCCACGCCGGGCAGGTAGGAAGGCTTCACAGGGGGGACAGGAATTTGAATCTCAGGGAAGGCTTCTCTGAGGGGACATGGAAGGGCGTGCAGGCTCTGGGAGCACCTGAGTCAAGGAAGAGGGATGTGCCCACAGTGGGTGGAGCAGAACCGTCTTGCAGTCCTGGATGATGAGAAAGAAATGGGATCAGCACCATCCGGGGCCTTGGTCCCCTCGACCCGGGACCCTGCTTCCTGCCTCTTTTCCCTTCTGGTCCTCCCAGCAGCCCCCCTGAGGTTATGAACAACCCCTTTCTTTTTAGGTAAGGGCTACAGTTTGGAGGGGTACAGATAGGTTTGTGATGACAGCCAAGCTGGGATCCGAACCTAGACCCTGTGGCCCACGGACAGAGGGCACGCATGGCCAGGACAGCGGGCAGGGCCTTGGGAAAATTTGACTTTGCACCTGGTGCCTCCCTTTCACCTGTCAGAACAGAATCTGTCCATCCGCACCACTGGGGAAACACGTATCAGGAGCCGGAGGGCAGAGGGAGGGGCCTGCCTCTCAACTCAGAGGCACAGAAATCCCTGAGCTCAGGAATGAGGGAGACCGGTGCATGAAGAGCTCCTTCCTGGGGCATGTGGGGATCGAGGCCCTGCTCCAGAGAATCCAGTCACCAGCAGTCACCATCAGATGGCTTCAGCCCAAACCTCTAACCCACCGAGTCATACTTGCTCGGTCCCGGCAGCGGGCTGCCCCTGAGGACCTTCTCTGGGGAAAAAGCCCCGCTGGTCATCACAGGGCGTGCCTGCCTTCCAGCGGGGTCAGAACCGGGAGAGCAGGACGAGCACTTAGGGAAGTGTCCAGGCCCAGAAGCGCTTTGCTGTGTCCGGCATCCATGTGGGGGCAGGTCTGTCCTGCTCATACACTGGACATATAAGACCCGGGTCCTGCCTTGCCAAGGAGGAAAGATAGACTCGCAAGCAAAACAAACAAACAAACAAACAAACAAATGCAGCCCCTTCGCGACCTCGCAGGAGGAGGTTTCCTTAGCCACGCCCCGATTCTAAGCCGTTCATGAGAAACAAACACACTTTCCTACTCTCCGACCTCTGGGACAGTGTCTCACCATCCGCAGCAAGTGATCTGTCCTAGGGACACAGTCCCCTCTGGTTTCCGTGGGCCCAGAGAAGCGGGACATAATCATGGTAACAATGGCAATGATGGTACATGTCTGCTGAGTGGCACTCCCAGCCAAAATTCTTGGGAACTGCTTTGCATAGGGGTCACGTGTCATCCCAACAACTAGGCGCCTCCTGGCGACAGCCGCCATCACCCCTGTTTCACAAGGAGGGCTCTGAAGACCAAAGAGGCAGTTGTCCTGCAGGGGGGTGTCCGGAAGGGCCAGGACCCCAACACAGACTCTCTGGTTCCAGCCACCATCTTCTTGGGCCACTGTGGGTACCTTCCTCTGCCACTCAGCACAGAGCATGGGGCCCCGGGACACACTCTGATGCCCCGAGGTGGTGGCAGCTCTTCACGTGCAGAGGGAGAAGGTCCCTTTCTGCAGGAGGTGGTGCTCTGTTGTGGGCAGATGGCCCTGGAGGTCCAGCTCCCATGTGGCCTGCCCCCCAGAACTCCCTCACCCCAACCACACAGGCCCTCTGGGATGCCAAGGGCCCAGTATCAGCCATGTGCCCGTCAGAACCACCCAACCCTGCATGGTAAGTCCTTTGGGGACAGTGTCAGACACTTGGCTGAAGTCCCCCACTAGGAGCAAGGCGCCTATTTTTTGCTCTTGTAAAATAAAGAGTGAAAAGAGGCGTCTGGGTGGCTCAGTCAGTTAAGGGTCTCACTCATGATCTCCACTCAGATAATGATCTCACGGTTTGTGAGATCGAGCCCCACTTCAGGCTCTGCAATACCAGTGTGGATGCTCTGTCTCCCTCTCTCTCTGCTCACTTGTGCTCTTTCCCACTCTCAGAAATAAATAAATCAATTTTAAAAGTTAAATAAAATAGCAGGGCCTGGGTGGCTCAGTTGGTTGAGCATTCGACTTCGGCTCAGGTCCTGATCTCACAACCTGTGGGTTCAAACCCCGCATCCGCCTCTGTGCTGACAATGAGGAGCTTGCTTTGAATCTTCCTTCCCCCTTCTCTCTCTGCCCTTTCTCCACTTACACTGTCTTTCAAATTAAATAAACTTTTAAAAAAGAAATAAATAAAATAATATAATATAAAATTAAATAAAGAGCGAACACCTAAATTTATAGCAGCTGCATCATAATCACCATAAAGCAATAACAATTCAAGTGCGAGGACACCTGAATGGATAGACAAAATGCGGGGCTCACATATGATGCAGCACTAGTCGGCCCCAAAGAGGAAGGAAATTCTGATACATTGTAACGCAATGGCATGGAGGGCATTAATCAGCTGGAGAACCCAGGGCCAGAAGGACTGCCTAAGTCCACCTCTAGGAGGTAGGTCCGTGGAGCAGTCAGATTCAGAAAGCACACAGAACAGGGGCTGCGAGGAGCAGGGGGTGGGGAGCCCGGGAGTTAACGGGGACAGAGTTCCCATTCTGCAGGATGACAAGAGTCCAGGGGATGGGCCATGGGGTTGGCCACACAACAGTGTGAAAACCGTAGGTCCGCTGAGCTGTGCCCTGGAGGATGGTGAGGAGGGTGCACTTTATGTCACGTGTCCTTCAACTTGATGAAAATTGTTGACAAATGGAGAAGAAAGAGTGAAGGAGGAAGAGCTTCAGGGCCCCGAGCCCTTTATCATCTCACAGAACAGCACCGATGTCTCCACAGGTCCAGCCCTCTGCTCCGGGAAGGTCTTTGGTTTCAAAAGTTCCAGTAAGTCTACAGCCACCAACGCCTCTGCTTAAAGAGGAAAGACCCTGAGGGTCTTGTCTACACTTGGGCGTCTGCTTACACATGGCTTCTGGAGCACGGGCCTGAAGCAACCCAATCCTACCCGTGCACCTTTCCGAGGAGGCAGCGCCTGGTGCCCCTCTTCCTCTCTAGGAGGCTGGACAGCGAGCCGGCACAAGGTTTCACTGAAAGTCCCAGTCTTCACGCGACTTTGTGCCCTCCCGTTGTTGAGATACTGTGACTTTGTTTCCTTTTTGAGAAAAGATGCCCACGGATCCTGAGAAGTAGATGGAGCAATCACAATGAACTACTATTTCCAACTTTACTTATGAGAGGAAATAAGTCAAGAAATACGTGAAATAGAGCCTCAGACCTCTGGGAGGAAAATGATAGAGAGTTCTAGACGGAGGGGGCCCTGCCATTGTACCACTGACTGTCTTCTGTCCTCTAGACTGAACAGACTCAGTCTTGAACTTCTGCCTCCCGGAAGGCCCACATGCTCTGTTCTCCCACAATCTCCCAAAGGCCATCTGGTACGTGCGCCAAGAGAGCCAAGTAAGGCTTGTTTCCTGAACAAAGATGGCAATTTGATTCCTCCAAGTCTAGAGAGCACAATGGCTTGCGATGTTTTCTTTATTTAATGTTTATTCATTTTTGAGAGAGAGACAGAGACAGAGCATGAGCAGGGAAGAAGCAGAGAGAGAGGGAGACACAGAATCAGAAGCAGGCTCCAGGGTCTGAGCTGTCAGCACAGAGCCTGATGTGAGGCTCAAACTCACGAACCATGAGATCATGACCTGATGCAAAGTCAGGCACTTAACCGACTGAGCCACCCAGGGGCCCCTGGCTAGTGAGTTTTAAAGGTCAACTTTATCACTGAAAAAACAGGTCTTAATTTCAGTCTTATGGGATATTCTTCTAGAAATACAAGAGTCATATGTCCTGTCCAGAGGTCCTCACAGGGAAGGCAGTTGGGAATCACCCAGGCTTTGGACATCAGAGAAATCTTCACAGGCGAGTTGTGACTGTGTTTTGAAGGATGCATAAAAGTGGCTAAAGGGTTGAGATGGGGCAGGGGGACACATATCAGAAGAAAGGTATCCTGTTAGCCAAGACATGAGGCTTAGCTCCGAGAATTCTGTGCATAAAGCTGAGCTGTGACAGTGGTTAGAGACTCGGCTGCCGGAAGGAGGGTCAAATCATTAAAGACCCCTGAGTACCATGGCAAGGAGTGTCTTCACTTTCCTATGGGTTTTTGTTCTATGTTACTTTGCGGTATTTGTACCATGTCATAAATACTAAAATCTTGAGCCTTTCTTTAATGGTACTAAAATTCAAAATAAACCATTCTCCCCACAGTGAAACGAATGATGTTTTTAAAACCTAAATCTCTCATGCCATCTTCTTACTTAAAATCCTGCAGTGGCTCCCAGTAGCTCTTAGAGCCAGCACCTCTGCATACAACCTCTGCGGGGGTCCAAGGAATTGTATACCATCAACAGTTACTGACATTTTACTACCGTGGGCTTTACCTATTTATTTAACCCTTCTATCAAGGGCATAAGGTAGGTGCTATATTAACCCGTATTGTATATGGAGACACTTTACCCAAGATCACAGGGCTGGTATATAGTGGATCCAGGAGTGGAACCAAGGTGATCAGCTCCCAGAGCTGTGGTCTTGTAACCCCTTTGCAACATGGACTGGTGTGATCACATTGGCCTGGGCGACCCCAGATGCATCTCTCTGTCTTCATTTCATGTTCCAATCCAACCCACCATCATCTCTCCCTGGGCATTGACCACGCCTCTGTATAAGACCTCATGTCCCATCTCAGCAACATACTCCTAGACATCGTCATGACCTATGACCACAGCCCAGTAGCATCCCACGCTTCTTCACCCCTCTCTTACACCACCACCTTTTATTTCCAGCCCATTCACTATAGCACACTAACTCCAACAGTTCTTCAGCTACAACGCAACCTAGAACCCACCGATTCCACCATGATGTTAGGATCCCTCACCCCCTCCTGTGTTCCCACTTCCCCCAACCTAGCATAGATATCACATCATTACTGGTCTCTCTCTCACATACTCTTATCTCCTCAAACTTTCTCTCCTGTCTTCGTAACTTACCTGGAAAGCTCCAGTCCTGGTTAAGTCCACACTGCTTCTACTCTCCTCCTGAACACACGCAACTGACCTTCACTGGATGAAAACTCAGTGATTCTAAATTAATGACCGTCAACTCAGGTGAGCTTTTATGTCTGCCCAGAAACCCTGCTACTTCACCACATCAATTCAATCTCCCAGTTTCCTACATCATGTCAACTCCTCAAACTTCCAAAAGTCCTCTCCACTCTTAACCCTCAGCGTGATACTTCACTGAGAAAATGAAGTAGTTAGAAATTTCATACACTCTCATCCCTGTATCTACCTACCCACCTGCCTCTGTGCATCCTTTCTATTTCTATTGATATCGTCTATTCTTATCCAAGACTATTCCTTCTTCCCCATCTGATTTGTCCTTGCCATTCTGATCTTTCTTGTGTTATCAAATTTTCTCTTTCTATGGAATCGTTCAATCAGTAGGTAAGTATGCTCTATTGTATTTTATTTTCCTTTTTTAAAACATATTTTATGTGTGTATGTATGTATCTATTTTAGAGGAATGGAGGCACAGAAGGAGAGAGAGAGAGAAAGAGAGAGAGAGAATCCCAAGCAGGCTCCATGCTCCCATGCTCAGTATGGAGTCTGATGCAGGGCTCAATCCTACAACCTTGAGATCATGACCTGAGCCAAAATCAAGGGTAGGTTGTTCAATCGACTGACCCACCAAGGTACTCTATATTGTACTTTATGTTTCAAATATTCTCCCTTAACCACACACTTTCCTTCTCTCACTTGCAAATAATTATCTATATTCACACTTTTTCCCATTCTCTACTTAACTCCAATCTGTCAGCATTCCACCTCCACCAATCCACCGAAAAACTACTGTCAAGAACACCAGTGGCCTGAACATTGCTGTGTTCAATTGCCATCTTTTGGTCTTGTTATATATTTCAACCTATCAGCATCATTGGATAAATTAATCTCTGCTTCCTTGGTGAAACCTTCTCTTCGGTTGGCTTACAAGACACCATTGGTCTTAGTCTCATTGGGCTGCTATGATAAAATATCACAGATGGGGTAGCTTTTAAAGAGCAGATGTATTTCTCACCATTCAGGAGGCTGAGAAGTCCAAAAGAAAGGTGTCAGCACGGTCACATTCAGTACAGGGCGCTTGTGCTGATTCACAGTTGCCAGATCCTTCTCATGGTGTTTTCCCATGGTGGAAGGGGCTGGGGATCTCTAGGCGGCCCCTTTATAAGAGCACTAATCCCATTCGTGAGGTCTCCACCTTCGTGACCTAAACACCTCCCAAAAGACTACCTCTTATTACCACCATATTGGAGGGTAGGATTTCACCGTATGAGCCACACAAACATCTGGACCATAACACTGCTCCTGGTTGTCCTTCCCCCACATTGACCTCTGCTTCTCCTCTGTCCATCCATCCCCATGCCGACCACCAACCACCAACGGCAACCCAGGGTTTACTCCTCAGAACTTGTCTTTCTACATTGACCTGCTAGGTCATTACCTCAAGACTCATGGCTTAAACAGCATCTATTCCTTGATGGCATCCCCATGTTTTATTGTAGACAAGTCTGACCTCTAACCTGAACTCAGACATCTCTCCTGGGTTGTCTAATAGGCGTCTCAAACTGTGCTTGTCACCCTGTTCCTAATTTCCAGCCCCTCTCCAAACTTTCTCCTCTCATACTTGTCCCCATCTCAGTTAGTAGTAATTTTGGGTTGTTGGTGGTGGTGGTGGTGGTGTTGTTTTGGACCTCAGCTCCAAACCCTGAAGTCACCCACCACATCAAATCCATCAGCAAATGTTGTCTCTACCTGCAGATCTACCCCGAAGCTAACCACTTCCCACTGTCTCTATCACCTGCCCACTGCTCCACGGCTTTATTTTAGAAGCTACGAGACCAATATCACTGCTTGTCCTGTGTCCCTTCAGTACAGCTGCCACTGACTATTTTGAAATATAAATCAGATCATGCTACACTTTTAAACCTCCAGTAACTCCCTATCAAATTTAAAGTGCAAGTCCTAACAATCACTTACAGGAGCAAAAATGAACTGCTCCCCACTCCCACATTACCTCTCTGACCTCCCACTCTCCCCCACACTGTTGGTCCCTAGTATATTATCCCCAATGTCAGAGACTGTGTCTATTTTCTTCTCCCGAGCATATGAGAACCTAGCTTTGACATTTTGCAGACACCCAGTTAATGTTGGCCGGATAAACTTTTCCCTCTCCTTCTCTGTCTTTCCCACCAGACTACTGGCACAACTCCAGAGCACAACCTTTGCCTCATTCTCTTTCTCAGCCCTGTTCCCTACCCAGCACCCAACACATGGCAGATCATAAAGGCAAGAGGCTTTCACAACGGGATTCTTCCTGTTCGGGTTTTAATGCTGTGCCTGGGACACACTGGATATCTAACACAACACTGAAGGGAGTGTAGAAAAAGCCCACACACAGATATATGGGTTCAGAATTTACAAAAAAAAGTGAAGAAAATCCTGTCCCACTGTTCTTTGAATTCTTCATTTGGAAGGATTCAAGGTCAGAAGAAGATAAGAAAGAGTTTGGTGAAGAACCCGTTTGGGCAAGAGTGAGGTGAGTCCATGAGAGTTTGTGTCCTTCTGACCTGGGCCAGATGGTACATTTTACCCCAGATTCTCCCCCAAACACACACACACACACACACACACACACACACACTGAACTCAACTAAGTATACAAAAATAAATAAGACCTGAACTCCATACATAAGAAACTTTTTTTTTTTTGAGAAGTCAAGTACATCTGTACAAGATCTTGGGCCAATTGCTAGGGTAAATCCATGTGCAAAGTGCCATGGAACCCATGGCAGACAGGGCGTGGTCAACATGGCACCCTACCTCAGAAATTTTTCTCTGTCATGGAATGTTCTAAAAACCCAGAAGCCAAATATGTCTACTTCAGGTTAATGAGTGTAGAAGGACCGAGTGTTTTAGAGAACAAAGGAGTCTGCACCCACACTCCCCCAGTCCCCTTAGCACGCAAACATGAGATGCCTGATCTTGGGATAACGAAGTTGCTCCTCTCCAAGGTTATTTATGTTCTCATCCAGGGCTTCTACAGACACGATGCCCAGGAACAAGGATGGTTTAGAATTTTTCCAAAGTCAACACCACACCAGTCTCCAGATGAAATGGCTGGATTCTCTTGCCTAGTGGTCCTTTAGCCTCCATTTGCAATCCTCTTGAGACTGCTCATTCATCTCTGGACAGTTCTGATGGGGTGTTGGTAGGTCATAGGAAAGGTTAACCTTCAAGCGGGTCCCGGGCAACCAGAGGCTTCTCACTCCCTCCCCATCCTTGGAATGTGCACTCTGCCCGCCCCTCCACGTTCCCATAGTGGGAGCTGTTCCAAGGACGCAGTCTTAAGAGAGTAAGGTGATGTTGACACCATCTGGATGGTACACGTGACTGACCCTGTTAAGGCCTTTCCATAAACTTTTAAAATTCTGGCAGGCGGTGCAGAGACCTCTTTATCTTGCAGTGCCCAAGACAAGCCTTGTATGTAAGTTTTCTCATTTATTAAACCTGTTACCTACTGATCTGGAGTGGCCTGCCTCTTTCTTAGTTTCTCCTGGCCCAGTCTGTTTGGGTCCAATTTACAAACTGACATGGGGGAATGTTCTTCCTGAGGCTACACTGAGAGCCATATCTCCCTGTGGCTTCAAGTCTTTCATCCTGTTTTTTCTCAGGTAGCCTCACAAAGCAAATCTGCTCTTTACCCACATGAGAGCCCCCAAGAAGCTTACCAATTACCATTTCGGTTCTTCTCCCCACCCCCAGCTGCCTGTTCCCTGGGTTAAACTGCCCCTGCTCTTCAACTGCTATTTTAAGCCATAGTTTTGAGTCTCCTTGTCACCCTGTCCCCTCCTGTGGACACATGACAGTCTAATGAAGCAAGCTTTCAGCTGACAGCTGAAAAAACATAGTGAAGAAGGTTCTAAGAGGAGGAGGAGGCAGGTGCAACGATCCTGAGACAGCAGCATGCTTCTGTGTGTTCCAGGATCAGCATGCGGCACTGGTTACTCCAGAAGCATGAACCAGGGGAACGGGTTAGAAATGAGGTGGCAGAGGTACGCAGAGGTAGGTCTCATCAGTAAGGACGGACCTGGGATGAAACTCCAAGTAATAAGAGTAACATTATTAGATTTATTTTTTTTAAAAAACATTGCAATGGCCACAGGGTGAGATGGACTTTAAACCTCTGACTTTGGCTCAGGTCATGATCTCACATTCGTGGGTTCAAGCCCCGCATCAGGCTCTGTGCTAATGGCTCGGAGCATGGAGCCTGCTTCTGATGTTGTGTCTCCCTCTCTCTCTGCCCCTCCCCTGCTCATGCTCTGTCTCTCTCTGTATCAAAACTAAATAAAACATTAAAAAAAAAAGAGGTGAGAGATGACACAGGAAATCACTGAGACGATGACCACCACGGTCTAAGAGGTATGACTCTTTGTATGCCCTGGAGTGTAGACATAGGACAGGGTCCCTGTAGGAAGCTCTGGGAGATGAAATCACAAAGGTGGGGAAATTTGAACACCAAGGGATGACATTACCTCTTTATGTGTATATGTCTCGGGCACCCTTCTAGGTGTTTTATAGGCTTTAACTCATTTACTTCGTCTGGGAGATAAGGCTGTTATAAGGATTAAGTTCCTATTTTACAACTAAGGAAACTGAGAGGCAGAAAACTAACAACAAACTTCAGGGGGAAAACTGGGGTACAGCTGGAAGACTTTTAGCTTCCCAACTGCCAACCCCACATGCTTGTGAAGTCCCCCATCTCTCTGCACAAGCCTTGAGAATGTACATTTCCACCTGAGGTCAAGGGCGCTACCAGACTGTGTCAATGTCATCCACATGTGGGTCCAGTGGCCCCAGAACTAACCCCCTTATGTCTGACTTGAATGGGAGGGAGCAAACTTGGCATAGTTACTGTGTGAAGGACTTCTACCTGGTCAACAGGGAGCCACTGATGGTTCTGAGGTCCCCTCTGGCCATTGGTATGACACTAATAATGGAGATGAAAAGATGTGTATCCTTGATCTCTGAGGCTAGAGAGAGACAGAGCTCATCATCAGGTTCTAAATGAGCAGACAACCCCCTTGGAGAACTTGTGAAGCTCATTAGTATTAGGGATGGGTTTGGAGGACAAGCTTATCTGCACATGTTCTTGGAACATTCCCATTGGACACATCCTCACTTCTGAGTGTTAATTAGAGTTTCTGTACCGCAGCTTGGAATTTAGTGGGAAATAAGTTGACATAGGTTAATTCAGTGGACAAAAGAGACCATTCTTCCTTGAAGTTTCATTTGCTTCCAGGTTTGGCAGCTGGACAAGGTCCGGGGGCAGCACCTAGAGATCCCAGAGTGCATTCTCCAGGTTGGCTAATATTTCCGCAGCCTCTTTCCAATTAGCAATGTTAAAGTCTCTCTCTGGGCTCTCAGATCACTTAGGTTAATTGAAGGGCAGGATGGCGGAGCAAAGACCAAAACATCAGTCCTGGAATTCTTTTGCTGGTTTTGAATAGCTCTGAGACCTCAGGGAAGTTACACAACCTCTCTGAGCCTCAAGGTCTGCATATACAAAGATGGGAACAAGAAGAGCAAGCTGTCATGTGGAGCTGGCTGGCATGCAGATCAAAGGACTAAGCATTATCCAAGGACTTAGCATGGAGTTGTTTTCGAGAAAGCCCTGTCTCAGCATGCATAACTCTCCAGTGTGGTTCCATCACTGTCCTTCAGGCACACATACTTTGAAAATGTGTCCCCTCCTGGTTATAAGCTATAGCTGAAAGCACAGGTGTGTCTCCAGTACCCCAAGAAGCTCTGTTCTGCAGAAGAACAAGATCTTCCATCTCTTTGCCAGGGTAGCCTCCTCAGGAAGGAAATTGAAGACACCCAAGGGGAGAGCCAGTGGGATGCAAGGGCTGATTGTACTTTGCCCTTTGACTTGATCCAGCAAAGGCACAAGTGGTGAACAAAACCCGCTTCTAACCTGTGCCAGGATCTCTTACAGACCAACCATCATGTATGAGGATTCTGCAGCTACCCCTGCACATATTAGGATTCTCCTTCCATACCCCTGGCAACCTTGCTGTTTCAAAGCATCTGACCTCCAGGCATTTTTGCTCCTAATAGCACCTGTGTTACTGCTTCACTTCAATGGAGGCCTTCCTGGAGGCAGTAGGAGCCCACTTTGTTGGTCAATGAAGGAAGCGGAGTGCCTGGGAGCAGCCTTGACTTGATGGTTGCAGGAATATCAATACCCCAGCTCCCTAGGTCTCTGGAGAGGACCACTTTGAAGTGATGACCTGACTTGTCATCAAACCTCCCCAGCAGGTTGAGTAAAAGTCACCCTCTATGGGTGTCACAGACTCTGATTCTGGAGTTCCCTCCTGTCCTGCAAGAGAGCAGATACAGAATTGAATATGAGAGAGGCTAATGTCCAGGAGGAGACAAGAGCCCTGAACAGGGGTTTCATCTCTGTATTTACTGACCTCTCAAGATCTTACACATGTGATGAATGTGAAGAAAACAAGATCTTACACTTGTGAACATGAAGAAAACAATCAGACAATAATCATTAACTTGTGTGTGTGAGAAGTAAAGGGTCTAGGGGGCAGGTGGAGTTTGTGATCAAAGTACATTGGTGCCAGATGGAAAGTAATGTCCTACAGGTGGTATAACAAGTTACTCTTGATCCATAACAATATCTCGCGAGCTAATCTTTTGCCCCGTGGTGGCAACTTTCTGCCCCAAGCTTTTTTCTAACCCATTTATGTAAAGTAGAAACTGTTCCCCCACAGTTGGGTTTTTGCTTGACCTCACAGCCTTGCTTGCCCTCCCCAAACCTAGTTCCTCACAATGATTGTGTGCAAACACTTCCAAATACACCACTTCCACATGAATTATGCCAAGGTCTACTTCTAGAGAACCCAACTTAAGTTAGAATCAAACCCAGACCCCAAGTTTTTAGCATCTACTCTACTCAGTACAAGGCACTGAGTTAGGGTTTCTTGTTTTCTTTTTTTTTTTTCCAGATATATTATCTCAGGGTGGCTCAGTCAGTTAAGCATCTGACTTCATTTGGGCTCAGGTCATGATCTCATGGTTGTGAGTTTGAACACCACATCAGGCTCTATGCTGACAGTGTGGAGCCTGCTTGGGATTCTCTCTCTCCCTTTTTCTTCTCTCTCCCCCAAACTGCCTCTCTCTCTCTGTTTCTCTCTCTCTATCTCAAAATAAATAAACTTAAAAAAATTTTGTGTCTTTTATTTATTTTTGAGAGATAGAGAGAGTGTAAGCAGGGGAGGGTCAGAGGGAGAGGGAGATACAGAATCTGAAGCAGGCTCCATGCTCTGAGCTAGCTGTCAGCACAGAGTCTGACCCAGGGCTTGAACCCATGAACCATGAGATCATGACGTGAGCTGAAGTCAGATGCTTAACCGACTGAGCCACCCAGGTACCCCTCAAAATAAATAAACTTTTAGAAAGATACTTTATCCCAGGGTGAATGGGTGGTTCAGTCAGGTAAGCATCTGACTCTTGACTTCAGCTTGTCTTGATGTCAGGATTGTGAGTTCAAGCCCTTCAGTGGGCTCCAGACTGGGTATAAAGTCTACTTTAAAGATAAACACATTGGGGCGCCTAGGTGGCTCAGTCAGTTAAGCGTCTGACTTTAGCTCAGGTCATGATCTCAGGGTTCATGAGTTATGATCGCAGGGTTCATGAGTTCGAGCCCTGAGTCAGGCTCGGAGCCGGGAGCCGGGAGCATGCTTCGGATCCTTGTCTCCCTCTCTCTCTACCCCTTACACACTCATGCTCTGTCTCTCTCTCTTTATCTCAAAAACAAATAAAACATTAAAAATAAAAATAAAGAAATAAAATACATTATCTCATTTTATTGTCACAATTAACTTTTTGGAAGTACAAGGGGTAAGGAAGTTGGAAGGCTGAAATCCAAGCCCCTGAGCACAAATCACAGAGCTGGCAAGCAAGGAGCTCCAGCCTGAGTCCCAGACTCTTCCATGCATGGCGGGGGCGGGAGGGCTGAGCAGGTCACTGGGTCTGCTGCAACCACACAGCAAACCTCCACGTGTTCTGGGGATTGGAGTTTCCGTAGAATAGTTTGTTTTTTAAAAAAGGTTCTGTTTAGGGGCACCTGGGTGGCTCAGTCGGTGAAGCCTATGACTTCAGCTCAGGTCACGATCTCACGGTGTGTGGGTTCAAGCCCCGCGTCCGGCTCTGTGCTGACAGCTCAGGGCCCAGAGCTTGATTTGGATTCTGTGTCTCTCTCTGCCCCTCCCCTACTCACACTCTATCTCACTCTCTCAAAAATAATAAACATGCTTCATGGGATAGCTGTGTGGATGAAGTGAAAGAAGGAAGGCGGGGTGCTCGGCCCCGAGCTTGGCACCCAGCACCCAGCACCCAGCACCCAGCACCCAGCACCCAGCTGATAAATGTTAGCTGACAGAATTCTGTATTTATAATGTGCGCTCACCATTTATATGTGCTCGTTGTAAATACACCATCTATAATTTAACAAAACAAATAATTTATATATTTTCAGTAGATGCAAATACTCTCTGTCTAGTTAGTAGAAATAAATGGTAGAAACATGCATATATGCATTATTTCTATGTACATATTTAGAGGACATGGATACAAATGATCGGACTCTAAACTGTGCCCACGTGTGGCCTCTGGGATGCAGCGCCTCAAGAAAGGTGCAGATAAGTTGATTACGGGGGGCCCCCGTTCCTGACTCAACCCTCCCCTTACTCCTGCCCTCATCGTCTGTGGCCTGTTTCGTCAGGACCCTGAAGAAACGTGTCTAACCATCGTCAGCTCGTTCGAGCTTTTTCTGCTGTGCATCCACAGAGAGGACCTGTGAGCGACCATCACTGCCCCCACCTGAGCCAGGTGCAGGCCCCCGGCGCCCCAACGCTGAGCTATCCTTCCCGTCCACCCATTGCCTGGCAAGTACCAGGGAAACCCTGCTAAATGCAAGGTTCTGTGTGTGATAAGCACCAGGACAGACACGGTGGAAAAACAGTAACAGTTAAACCCACACAACCCAGGTCCCCACAGGGAGCGGGAATGACACTAATCAACCACTTGCATAAATAAGTGTGCATGACCAACTCTAACGGCTCAATAAGTGCTATGGAAAACTGTATCAGGAGAGGAGCTTAGGTGCCTCACTCAGCTGAGCACCTGACTCTTGATCTCCACTCAGGTCATGATCTCACCATTCATGAGTTCAAGCCCTGTGCCGGGCTCTGTGCTGACAGTGTGTAGCCTGCTTCAGATCCTCTGTCTCTGTCTCTGTCTCTCTGTCTGCTCCTCCCTCACTCTCTCTCAAAAATAAATAAATACACATTTTATAAAAACTGTATCAGACGCCTGCATCTGGGTGGTTCAGTCAGTTAAGTGTCAAACTTTGGCTCAGGTCATGATCTCCAGGTTTGTGAGTTTGAGCCCCACACTGGGCTCTGTGCTAACAGCTCAGAGCCTGGAGCCTGCTTCCAATTCTGTGTCTCCCTCTCTCTCTGCCCTTCCCTGCTCACACTCTGTCTCTCAAAAATAAATAAATATTAAAAAAATTTAAAAAACTGTATTAGGAGTCAGATATCAGATACTTGTAACAATTACCTGAATTTGGAATCCCACACTTATTGTGAGAAACCATTGCTTTTGAACTGCCTGCGCTGTTGGCTGGGTTCTTTGGCAACCCCATCGTGCAGGACACTCCTGAGCCTGAGTGCTCCCACCAGCTAACAAGCGTTGAGGCACTAAGATGATTAGCCAGGCCCCTGGCCACGGGAACCCAAGTCTAGTGGGAAGATCGATGGTGTTTAAGCGTGAATTTGCAGTTGGGTGAGTCGGGTGCTCTCTGCTCCCTCTAACTTTGGTGCTTTCCTCCACCACAGCCCTGTCTGCACTGCACCATGACCAACGACTTGTATATTGCTCTTGGAGAGGGACCAATTGTTTTTGGGTCTATCTCTATCTCTGTGCCAAGTTCTTTTCAGTAAATATTCGTCATGGAGATTCAGAACCATTTGGAGATGGGTGAGGCTCAACGGGGATTGGAGGTGAGACTGACAGATGACTATTAGCAAAGGTGCTGGGAAAACCTAAGTCAAGTAGGCTCAGTGTGTCTGGAGACATCAGAAAGAACATCCTAGAGAACAGGGCATTTGAGCTGGCTCTTGCAAGAGGAGTAAGAGTTTGTTGACCAGAGAAGAGGAAAAATGGTGGCCAAAGTCAAAAGACCATTGGGTATAAGTGCAGATGCCTGAATAAGCAGGATGCATCCTGGAGAATGACGCAGAGAACGTGGCTAGAAATGAAGAGAGGTTGGATGCAGGCCACAGCCAGCAACAGGAAGTGCTGGTAAGTCAAGTGTAAGAGCTAGGACCCCAGCCTGTAAGAGCAGCGGCCAAGAAGGATTTGCAACAGGAGAGTGATGGCTGCTAGGAAGCCATTTAGGAGCGGCAGGGTCCATGAGCTAACGGGGGTGTGTTGGGCCACAACCCCTGGGGCTGAGGACACACGAGGCCAATGCTCACCACGTTTGCCGTTGAACAAGTCACAGGTACCCCTGAGACAGACTGGACCAGAAAGCTCCTCTTGCTACAAACATAGCTGATTCGGGGACATCCGTTATCTCCGCCTAGGGCTGATGAGAACTCTAATTTTTAGATGAGTCAGTTGTGATAGAGAGAAATCTCACAGGGCATGATGACCTCGGTGCTTAGAGGGACAAGTACTGGGAGGAGTCCTAGAGGTCACCTGCCAGTGCAGGGTTCCACTAACCAAGGTCAAGGGGCCTCAGGACTTTTCCAAGAAATCCCGAAGTGGGCGGCAGAGCCCAGAGGGGGACCTGGTCTTCCAATCACAGTGCAGCAGCGCCCTAGAGCCTTTGCCCCACCCCCTGTGTGGCAGTCTGTGCTGGGAGGCTTAGAAATAGTGCTTTGGACTGTGCTAGACACAGGGCAAGTGGGGGTGGAGGCCTGAGGCCGCTCCCCGCCTGGGAGGGTAGGGACCGATGGTGTTTGTTCCCTCCTTCCCCCAGAGGACTAATTCTGCCAGGAGTGTAGGATGCCCTCACCCTGAGAGCTGCTAGAGGCAGGCCTTGATTTCATGGTTTGCTGGAGGCTGTTGATCTTCCCGCGCCCCTGGCTGGGATCAGAGATGCCTCATCACGGAGATGCCTGATCCCGGAGTTGGGAACAGGGCTCTGCACACAGAATCCGGGGGAAATGCAATGGCACAGGCGGCTTCCAGGCCAGGAGCTGCCCGTCATTTTTAGTCAAAACAAGACCACCTCCCCCATCACTCCAACGGCTCCCCAATCTGTGATTTAGGGTCTTGGAGCACCCCCTCCTCAGAATCAGGGCTCGATGCCATTCTCACTCCTGCCTACCCACCCAAGCATCCCCCCGCTCAGGAGCACCTTGACCGTGAGGACAAATATTAAGAAATAATTCCCCAACCCCCCCAGTTTTCTATTCATTCCATAAAATCAAATTCAGCCTATGAAGCAGTTGTTAAAAACATAAACTCTTTGAGTCTCTGTGTTTGAAATGAAAGGTACTTTCTAATCAAAAGGAATTTCTAATTTGCTGCAGGGCTGTTTGTTGAACTTCATCTATTTGAAATGCCACCTCCCTGGGTGACACAGGCTGGTGTCTGGTAGAAAATAAAGCAACTCATCAGCTTGTTCTTGGGTTGGCTGTTTAAGAAGTCACACACACACACACACACACACACACACACACACACACACAGAAAGACATTAGTACAGAGGGGCGCCTGGGTGGCTCAGTCACTTAAGTGTCCAACTTCGGCTCAGGTCATGATCTCACAGTTTGTGAGTTCGAACCCCACGTCAGGTCTGTGCTGACAGCTCAGAGCCTGGAGCCTGCTTCGGATCCTGTGTCTCCCTCTCTCTCTGCCCCTCACTCACTCACGCTCTTTTTTACAAAAATAAATAAACATTAAAAAGGAATTTAAAAAAAAAAAAGACATCAATATGGGGAAGTCTGCAGAGGCCCAAGGTGCTCGGGTCAGATGTGTCTGAAAACGGATGAAGCCCTAAATGAAACTCATCGGGGGAAAGTCACAAGCCGTTTTACTCACACAAGTGTTTATTCAACACATCCTTCTTTATGTTTGCTTTGGCGTGGAAGGTCTAGGAAGCCCTCACATATGGTGCTCTCAAAGAATGCCCAAACTGTGGGGGGTGGGGTGGGCAGACGACACATCACAACTCAGTCCCAGAGCCTACGTGGAGAAGGATGCAACGTGCAGGACACGAGACGAGAAAGCGGAAACCTGGTCTCCAAGAGCAGCGGGAGAGCGTCCTGGGGTGGGGGGAGGGGCTGGAGAAGGATTTTAACTGAAATCAGTCAGGACTCTTAAGAATCCCAACTCACACTGGCTTTAAAAAAGAGGGATTTCATGGACCCAGAGGTAGAGATTCAGGTCTGGATGGACCCAGAGGAGTCAGCAGAAAGAAAAGCCAGTTCAAAGGCCCTGAGGCAGGATTCTCACCATCCCTCGGTTTGGCTTTGTCCATGAGCTTCTCCTCCGGCACGTTGCCTGAAGTAACGGAATATGGCTTCTGGAAGCCGGGAGCCCCCATGTTAGCAGTTCAGCAACCCCGGAGAAGAGAAGAGCTTCTTCCTTGCAGCTCCTGGGCTGACTGACTCTCCCTGGGCCAATCTCCTTCTCCAGAGAGATACAGAGTACGGGAACCGGATGGGGCACACCAGGCCCCTCCAAACTACATTGTCTCCAGAACATTCCTTAAGGAACATTGGGAGTGAGGTGCTGCTCTGAAAGCTGAGGCAGCATCAGGAACAGAAGGGGGAGAGCTTCATGCCCTCAGTAAATTTGCAAATGGGTAAAACACAGGACAGGTGCCGGCAGTAAAATGCTTGGAAACAAAATAAACCAAGGATGGTCTGGGGGAGGGGCTGCAGTTGCCACATGTAAAGGGTTGTCTGGGAAGGTCCCCAGAGGAGGAGACAACACTGCAGAGGCTGAGGTTGCCAAGGACTGTGAATGCTTGGGGTCGGAGGGAAGAATGTCCCCGAAGTTCTGAGGCCGGAAATGGCTGACAGTTTTGAGGGGCAGCAGACGTCCCCTCGCCCCTGTGATGGTGGCAGAAAAGCACGTTAGAGGAGGTGGAATGGGAGAGGACGCAGCCCCACGGAAACCACAGCAAGGACTTGGACTCTAATGCGCAGGGCAGCGGCAACCCAGGGGGCCCGCCTGAGGGCATCGTGGTGCACCAAGGGAAAGTCAGGTGCTCTGATCAGAGTCCCCAGCGTGAGTCCCAGGGAGCGAGGACAGGAGAGGCTCTAGTGTCCAGGATGCGCCAGCGGAGGCAGAGGCTGTCCCTGCAGGAAGGAGTGGCCTGGAAAACGATCAGACATCCAAGGGGCCGTGTGTCCCATGTCGAACATGTAGAGAAAGAGACTGAGTCTGGGTCAGAGCCGCCATGAGGAAGGCACAGGATGGGGTGGCCGAGTGTGGCCCAGGCTGTGCCTCAGGCTTGAAATCAGAGGCTGTTGATGTTCAAAAGGGTCTTTGTGTTCAAAAGGGTCTTGTGGAGGCGGGAGGCTCGAAGAATCAACCACTGCTTCTCATCTTTTCTCCCAGGAAACTTGCAAATAGCAGAATGACCGCTCACAGGGAACATGATTTGACTTCCAGTTTTGCTGAAGGGCCCTGTGCCAATGCAGAAATCTAGAGAGAAAGAGAAAAATATTTCCTGGAGATGGTTTAGTTTCCATTTCTTCTTAAAAGGATGGCAAGCTGAAACATTCAAAATGGTAGATTAAGAATACTACAAACAGATAATCTTTTTTTTTTTTTTTTGGTCAAGTTCAGAGGACCCAGGGTCTTAGGAAATCAGTCTCCCCTGACAGACACCTACGCAACTCACAAACAGCCAGGAACCCCACCAGTGCACCCTACGGATGGCTTTCCTCATGTGCCAGGATGGTCTTAGAGGCTGGAAGACATGGACGCAATGCTCAGCATAGAACAGCCATGCCCACGGCCGCAACCATGAGCTCTGACCTTACCTTATATGTGTTGCGATTTTCAGAGCTGAAGCACTTTCTTGTGCACGAATCCTTTCTTTTACACTGTGCAGCAGTAATTGAGCCAGATCTGTGTGACTCTGGTGTTTTAGATGAATAGGACTTGATTCCTGTCTGGAAATTCTGAATCCACCCCACCCCCCATACTGCACCTCCTCCTTCTTCCAGGTGTCTTGGCATCTGTTCTCAGGCTGAGCTGTGTTTTGCATTGATTTAATTCTCAGAATTACCTGTGAAGTGAGGGCTTTTACTACCCCTCTCTTTCGGTTATGACACTGAGACTTAGATCACATGCACTGCTTCAAGGTCACTGCCTGGACTTGACTCCAAGCAGCCTGGCTCAGGAAGCCATGTTTCCAACCACACAGCTCCGTGCCTGGTGTCTGAGGTTAAGAGTTGAGTGTGAATATGGTTTCCAGTAGAGGCATTGTTTGTCATCCTCACCACAATCCCCGAATGCTTTTGTCAGGTGCAGAAGTTGGACATGGAGTCGGTAAGCCAACACTGGCGTCAGAGCCCTCTCACTTATGAGGTGCCAGAAGTGGGACCCAAATCCACTCAGCCCCACTCAGTCCACTGAACTTTGCACCCCACTGGAATTGGCAGCTGCTCATGGCTCATTGTCACACGTCCTGAGTCATCTTGCCTTGTCTCCTCTTGCCTTCCTAGAGAGCCCAACTGGGACGTCCATGATGGTTCACATGCAGGTGAAGGGGGGGGGTTGCCCCTGATTTGCATTGTTTCCGTTCCTGACAGGGACTGGAAGAAATGAGATCATCCATATTGCTCTGTCTCCCCAGGCACAACCAGTCTGACCACAATTCAACTAAACAGGCACAGTGTCACTCATGGCAATGACTACCCAAGAACCGTGTTGGGAAAGGATTGCCCCATTGGGGTAAAATCGACACAGTCAGTTCTGTTGGGATGGCACATTCACTGTAGTGGAAAAGGACACCGGACACGGAGCCAAGCACCTGCCTTCCCATCCTGGCCATGCCACACGTCCGCTTGGCTCTGAAACTATTCTGAATCTGCTTCCTCAGCTGTAAAATGGCCATCTCCCCACCTGGATGGAGGTAGTGAGGCCTCAGTGAGGACGGACATGTGAAATCACCCAGCGCTTCATCCACTCACAGTAGGAGCTCAAGAAACACTAGTTAACCTGGCTGAATCCAAATCCAACCACTGACATGCATTAACTAATGAGGCAACAACATTGAGTGATGTGTCTATTTTCACGGTGTCGATAAGATAGGGAGTTAAACCTCTCCTTTGCTCTTGTGGCCTGGCCTTGATGGTAAAGCCAGACTCTGCACTGGCCTCAACAGGCTCTCGGTCAGGCCAACGGTGAATGTTGTTGGCTTCTATTTTCTGCTTTGAAATTCCATAGGGAAACTCAACAGCATAAATCCCGGAAGCCACCTAAGAATTTTCCACTGCCCACTGGGCTGCTTTGGGGCCCTTTTCACCCCTGAGGTCTGGAAGAAGGAACCTGGTACTGGGGAGGATCCCCGAAGGGGTCCCATGACCCCTGGCAATACCTCCCTACTCACCTGTCTTGCTCATCAACAGTGACTTTGAATTCCACACTGCTTTTATAAATGTCCTCAGGCCTTGCCACCAGGGCTCTGGGCTGGGGCTCCAGCCTCTGCATCATTAACAGGCAAGCCTTGTTTTCTTTGGAAAACTTGGTTATAATCTAGATCTGACTCCCCAAGTTCAGACCAGGGCTGGCTCCGAGTAGGTTCTCAGTAGTGGGTCCTGAGCAGGACAAGACCTAACTATTAAACTGGAGGCTCTGTAGAGTTTCTAAAACCTTCTACTCCTGCTTGACCAGTTCTTTATCATTAAAAAAGCTGTGTAGTGTTCTCCAAGCCCAGTTTTCCTTCCAGAACCCAGTTGCAGCTGAGAGGGCAATGGGTTTGTTGGGAGATTTTCTACTGTCTGTTCCTGGTCCATCTTTTATTCTTGTTCCAGGTGATTTTAACCCTCTTCCCCACAGAATCCGGAGGCTAGATAGAAGGATGGCAGCCACAGAGTCCTTTCAGTCCATTGCAAAGGGTGACTCTTGGGACACCTGAGTAGGTCACTCGGTTGGGCGTCTGACTTCAGCTCAGGTCATGATCTCCATGCTCGTCGGTTTGAGCCCCACATCGGGCTCTGTACTGATAGCTCGGAACCTGGAGCCAGCTTAGGAGCCTGTGTGTGTGTCTCTCTCTACCCCTCCCCCACTCACACTCTATCTCTCTTTCAAAAATGAATAAATATTTTTAAAAAAAGGGTGACTCTTTTTTAAAGGTTGATGATTTGAGAAAGAAGAATATTGTTCTGTGCCCGCAGGGAAGCCTGTGACTAATTAATTTTTGACAAGCCCCAAACTGCAGGGTCAAACGAAAATACCTCTAACAAAAATGTTGGTACAAAGAGAAAGAAAGAAATAGCATTTATCAAAGACTGACTTGAATGAATGAATAAATGAGTAAAACAATGAATACAAAACCCAGTGACTGTGGAATCTCTAAGGCCTCATCTCTCTCAAGGGCACTAGCTGAAGGATTGTGAGCCAAATCTCTGCATACAACTGTGGTGTCAAGGGTGTTAATGGGCCCACCCAAAGCCAACGTCCGCTGTGGACTTGTAGAGCCCAAATGTACCAACAGTCAAGTTACTGTTACTCTGCGTAGACTCCTGGGGAGTCATTCAGGGAGTCTGTAAAGTATGTTCATATATATGCTTGCACTGTGATGTGTTATCAGTTCTACCAAGATCGGGAGCCTCTTGGTAGAGAATTTGGGAAATTTGATTGTAACGGCCCTATATTCTTGTTAACATACTCACCCCATCTCCTTCGAGCCTCTGGAAACTTCTATTTGCCCTTAAAGATTCTTTCAAGTGCTACCTTCCCTGGGAAGACACACACCCTCCCTTGCTTTATGTGGCCCTTCCTCTTTTGGAACCAGATGCGACTTTGACCCTGGTGTAGGTTCCAAGCTACGTGGCAACTTCCCTCCCTCCTGCACTATGACCGTCACAGGAGCTCATGGCTCAGTTAACATCCGAAGAGATGAAGAATGTGTGAATAACAAATGAGTAAGTGCACAGGCTCCGAGCTTCTAATAGTAGCCAACTTCTACCTCTGTGATTTCTTGAATAAAGCTGGTCTCACCCTCACGCACACCAGATGTCAAGTCCATGAGGGCCTACTGCATGCCTGCGACTGTCCCAGGTACAAGGGACCCAGGGGGGACAGGAAAGGCAAGACCTAGTCCTCTCTGCCTTGCTTGTACAGTCAGAGCCCCCTCACACAGAATGCTTGGTACAAATATTGGTGTCTGTTTCTCCAAATCTCTGTGAAGACCAGAACGGGGTCTTGCGCATCTTAATACCCCCAACACCCAGCTCAATGCCTGGTGAATATTAGGTACTCAGTACTCAGGATGGATGTGACCCATCACAACCCCGGTGCCTCTGCTTGCCTTTATTTCTGGGTCAGATCCAGGAGCTAGGTCTAAACTGTAGACACATTTCCTCATAGTCCAGGAATCCCAGGCAGCACTCCGAACAAGGAAAACTCTTCTTCGAGACGTACACTCTGGTCCTCCCTGCGGGGACATTGATAAAGCCCTTCCTCTGAGCCTGTAGGAGTATTTTTATGCATCTGCATGTGCATCCGTGTTCACAAATGAGCACACACACCGTTCAGAAACACTTTTCACTCTATGGAACAATACAAACGTGATTTCATGCCAAGAAAATAAAACAAAAATGTATCTTCTCCTTTTTATCAACCCACAGAAGTCACTTCATCTTTCTGAGCCACCATCTGCTGGTCTTCAAATTAGAATGAGAACAAATAGAAAACCACATTCCAGTTACTCACTCACCTTCACTGATACAGTTTTGCACAGAAAAGGGAGGCCCGGAGCCAAGATCATAAAGGCAAGCAGGGGAAGTCAGGACAACTAGGTAGCAAGGTGCCCCAGACCTGAAAAGGAACAGCAAAGTGTCCCGCCTATTTGGGCTGGGGTCTAGGAGTCAGACAAATCTCAGACAAATCCAACTTCTTTCTTCTACTGGCTGCATGTCCTTAGGTAAGTCACTGCAGCATTCCGGGCCTCATTTTCATCATCTGCAAAATGGAAATAATAATGCCCTATTGGTCCTCAGGATCTGTAACTGTTAGGGGCCTCCTTCTGGTCATGACTTACCTCTCTGGTTTCGTCAGTGGTCGCCTGTGAACAGCTCAGTAAGGGTGTCAAAAAGGAGCTCAAAGCATGGTGTAACACCTTCTAGAATGGCTAAAATGTAAAAAGACAAAATCATTAATTGTCAGGAGAGAAGCAGCAGTTGGATCTCTTGGTCTGGCAGCATCTGCAAAAGCTGAATACATGCCTATCCCTTAACGAGGCAATTCCACTCCTGGATATGTTTACCCAGACATGTGCTAGAACACTCAGAGAAACACTGTTCATTGCTGGGAATCAGCCAGATCCCAATCACTGTAGGACGAATCAGCAAATTAATGGTGGCACCTTCTTCCCATGCAATATGACCCAACACTGGGAACGGAGCCTCCATGACTACACCTGACAGCGTGGAGGAGTCTCACAAACGTCACGTTGGAAAGGAAGCCAGAGACAAGGACATGCATGAGCATGCATGATTCTGTCTCTATATAAAGTCCAGAAACAGGAAAGACTAATCCATGGGATGGCATTTCGGGTGGGTGTTGGGACATTGTTGGGACATGGTTGGAGAGTAGTTAGTGGAAGTCATATGGCAGGAAAGCTCTTGGAAGAGCTGACCATGATCTGCTTCTTTCCCTGTTTGCAGAATCTGTGGGTATGTGAGAGTTCATTCAATATGTGGAGTTCATTCAGTCCCATATGTCCATAGGCTGAATGCATTTTCTGTCTGTTTGTGGATACTTTATTATTTAAAGAAAGAGGGAAGGAATGAAAGAGAGGGAGATAAAGATGGGAAGGCAGGAGGAAGGGAGGGAAAAGGAAGAATGGAAGGAGGGAAAGAAGGAAGAAAAGAAGAAAGGAATAAAGGAAGGAAGGAAGGAGAAAAAGAAGTAAAGGAGGGAGAGATGAGGGAGGGAGGAAAGAAAGAAGGAAGGAAGGAAGGAAAAAATATTTCTGTCAAAGGAACACCAGTACAACTTACAGCTGACCTTTCAATAAAAATGATGCAAGCCAGAAGACAATGGAATGACTTCTTCAAATTCAGAAGAAATAGCCAACGAGAACTCTACATGGGCCATAGAAATCGCTTTTGAAAAATGGAAATGACATTTTTCAGACAAGCCAGAACAGAAGGAAATACTAAAGAATGATTGTTCTTTGGACTAGAGTCAAACGGTCCCAGGGAGAAGCATGGAGGTGTGGGGACCTTGGTGGGGGCAAACAGAACTGAGTAAGGACCACCTGAAGCAATCATTGCCATGTTCAGTGGATTTTAAGATATATGTCAAATCAAAAAGGAGCATGAACACGCACACGTGCACACACACACACACACACACACACACAGAACAGAAACACTGCTAAGCGATGAAGTTGTCCATCCCCACCCCACCTTCAGGAAAGACACACGGGTCCCTCGGAATGGCCACAGCAAGCAACAGACTTCTCCAGGAAGGGTCAGGCAGCGGCAGGAAGCACAGGCTCATCGTGTGCACCAGGCTGGACAGACGGCTTCCGACTTACTCATCTCAACCGTTCATAACTCAGGGACCCCACAGGTGAGGACACTGGGGGTCAGACCGAGGTCTTGACCAAGGTCGCACAGCTGAGCCATCAACCTGCAACAGCCTGACTCCGAAGACTCTGTTTCTGACCACTTTATTATCTTATTTTATTTTACTTCATTTTATTTTATATTTTTATTTATTTTTAAAAATATTTTATTTAAAAATACTTTAATGCTTATTTAATTTTGAGAGAGAGACAGAGAGAGCACATATGGGGAAGAGACAGAGAGAGAGGGAGACAGAATCAGAAGCAGGCTTCAGGCTCAGAGCTGTCAACACAGACCCTGATGCGGGCTCAAACCCATGAATCAGGAAATCACGACCTGAGCTGAAGTTGGACGCTCAGCCACGGGAGCCCCCCAGGCAGCCCTGAAACAAGTAAATCACGCAGAGGACAAGCTTCCACCGGGTCCAGATCTTCTTCAGCTCACATGGTGTCTGCCTGTCTGCGCAGGAGCTCTGGGGCGGCCTCCTGCAGCCGGTGACTCAGCCCAGCTCGCCTTCTGCCCGGGGGCAAAACCGCCCCTCGCCACTCAGCCACCGTGTCCCTCAGCGTCCTCATCATGCCCTAAACCCGCCCCCACAGGGCAAGAGCACTGGTGTTGATGCCGACACCCCTCCCAACAGGAGAAGAAGAAACCTTGTCCTGGAAGGTCTCTGAAAGTCAGCTGACCTGAAACCAGTGGTTCTCAAAGTTCGGCTCCGCGGCACACTCACACGTGGAGAGTAAGCAAGGTGCCGGCTCAGATGCAGGCTGAATCGGCCCAGGGTGGGGCCTGGGTACCGGCATTTATTTGAAGCCCTCCATCGCCACCCCCAAATGATTTTAGTGGACAGAGAAGTTTGGCTTTTCAGAGTCACTGATTAAGTAATACTGAAAGTGCACATTCCCGATCCAGCGCCCGGCACAGGGTGGCACAGAGTCAGAGCGGGACTGGAATAGACCGGGGACACAGGCCAGCCCGTGCCCGGGGTGGCACAGATCACAGGCTGGCACTCTCCTCTTCTCTGCTTTTTTGTCACGTTCTGATAAAAAGCGTGTGTTTGGAAATGCATGCCGCTGCAGCCCCGCAGGCCACACTCCCCGCTGTGCGGAGTGCTCCCGAGCAGGCATCTGGATGCCCTCCCTCCTCCCCGTGGGACCGCCTGTGTGCCCACTGTCACATCGCTCTGTCACCAACTACTCCCAACCCAAGGCTTGGGTCTCAGCCGAAATATCCCTGAGCTGAGCAGCGATGATCCTTGTCCCCTCCGTCAAAGAAGAGGGAGGAGACGAGGAAGTGGGGTCTCGTTCCAGCCGGCGTCCCCAGCCCTCCCAGACAATCCATTCTAGAACTATGTCCCTGCCTCCTGCCCCTCCCCCACCCCCGGCGCGGTCGTGCCACAGAGTAAACGTGGGGTCTGGGATTCAGGCCCATCTGGGTCTTCTCAGAAGGTCGGTCGGGAGAGTCACGGCCCCTCCGAGCCCACAGCTGTCTCTGGTGTCACGTGGAAGCACAGCTCCTGCCACCCGGGATCAGTGTGAGCTCATGCGCCGTGGCGGCAGGTGCTCGGCAAACGCCAGACGCTTCCTCTTGTTCACGTTCGGTTATGACAGCCGCGAACACCAGTCCTCGCCGTCGCCCTCCTGGAGGCCATGCGAGGTCGAGGTGCTCTGGACAGACTTGAGGCGGAGCCACATCAGCCCTTCCAGTGAGACGCGGCGTCTGTGCACCAGAACTTGAGGCTGCCTCAGTGGGCATGGGGGGAGAGGGGGAGGTGAGCAAAGTAGGAAAGAAGAGAGGCAAGGGTCTCGGACATGAGCCCCACTGAGAGCAGGGCTGCTGCCCGTGGACAGAGAACTGCCTGAATCTGGAGGCCAGACCTCAGCCCACACGTCCCACTAAACCAGGAGCCCTGCCCCTCAGGGACAGAGCACTTACAAGCTAGGACTTGGGGCCAGTCACGCCACTCCTTGGCCCGTCTCTCTCTCCTCTGAAAAACCAACCAGAACACGCTTGTTCCAGCTCGCACTCCCTGGGAAGCAAGCTCTGAGGCAAAGACTGGGGTGCAGGCCACGCATCAGGCGGTGGCCGCCATCCTCGCCCGGGGCAGGAAGGTAGCAGGCTGGGACCGAGGCCTCTCCTCTGGGCACTCTATGCCGGGCGGTGCCGCAGGGCAGAGCTGGGTCAGGGTGCAGGGACCTGGCTTTGTGTCCCCACATAGATTCCTTGTTGAGCGCAGGCAACCTGCAGGCGGGACCGTGACCTTGGGGGAGGCAGTCACCTTGGACCAAGCGCAGTTCCTGGGGAGGGATTCAGCCGTGAGCTGCGGGCTGAGTCTCCCCCAGAAGGGGCCTGGGGACCTGATGACAGAGTCCCCTCTACTGCTCTCAGGCAGGCAGAGCAGGGAGATGGCCCCACCACCTCCAGTAGAGAGGATCTTGTCATCTTGTCTGACAACCTGTTAGGTGGCCTCATGGAAGTGGGGCCATGTCTCAAATAGTGAAATGACTCTACAGTTTCCCCTTGGGAAAAAATATGAGGCACCCCAAGAGAGACCGGGGAGGACTGACTCGCCCATTCTTCGCCAATGCGTCTCCTATGCATACTCACAGCGTCACAGTAACTGAAGGGCCAAGCCAGGGCTCCCACTGAACAGATAGGAAAACTGAGTTCCAGGGAGAAAACCAGCAAAGCGGGGACGAAGGTACATGTCTCTCGACTGTGAACGTCTTTTCTTGTCAGCTCACGGTCTTCCTTTCCCGCCAACATTCTCTCAAAAGGAACATCCAATTAGAAAGCAAGTCAGACAGGGCGCCCGGGGGGCTCAGTCAGTTGGGCGTCGGACTTCGGCTCAGGTCAGGATCTTGCAGTTTGTGGGTTCGGGCGCCACGTCAGGTTTTGTGCTGAGAGCTAGCTCAGAGCCTGGAGCCTGTCTTCAGATTCTGCGTCTCCCTCTCTCTCTGGCTCTCCCCTGCTTGTGCTGTCTCTCTCTGCCTCTCAAAAATAAATTAAAAAACATTTAAAATTTTTTTTAAAAAGGAAGCAAATCAAACAGTCCAACAAGTCTTTCGAAAGTCCTAGGATGTGGTGTAGGGACTGAGCATTCCGGTCAAATCGGAACAGATCCTCACCACACCCCAGTCTGTCAGCCATCAGCTCTGTGGCCTGGGAGATGCCAGCCACCAGCCGCACCTGCCTTCCCCTCAGGAAAATGGGTTTGGCGGTACGTGCCTCATAGGATTGTTGCAAGAATTTGACCAAATACTGCGTCGATCAAGTGCTTAGCCTAGGAACCCAGCTACTAAGAAGCACGGTGGAGGTTGGCATGATTATTACTTGGTTGGGGTTGGGGCGGGGCCAGGCACTGAGCTGCTGGGAGGGGTTCGATGTGGGCGTGGCCTCCTCCTTCTGGGCATTTATGATAAACTTGACTGTAAGATGTCCGGTTGTGGAGAACTCAAAGAACCGACGTCAGGGAGGGGTGAGAAGTGACTGTGTGAGGTAGTGAGCAGGACAGAGTTTACAAGAGAGGAAAACCAGGAAAAACGCAGAAAGGGTTGACTTCAGACTGAAATGAAGTGTGCATGTCACAGCTTTTTATTTTCTTACTTAAAAGAGAACGTCACATTATCTGATATTAGACGCATTTCCAAGTCGTTCACTCAGGAGGCAGAAAGGCGGACACTTTCAGTGTCACAGAGTAGAGGACACGGGCTCAGGGAAGCGAAGGGACTTACCCAGAACCCCATGGCTAGACCCTCTCGGGGGGTTTCGTGGGGGATTTTTGGGGTGTGTGTGAGGTTTTGTTTGGGGTTTGGGTGTATTTATTTCATTTTTTAGTGAAAAGGAACATTTATTGGTATTTTTAGTTTTTCTGATACTTTTTTCCCTCATTGAGGTGAAATTCACATACTATAAAAGTACAGTTTTATTTCAAACGTACAGTTCAGTGACGTTCACAGCATTCTCAACCGTGTGCACTCACCACCTCTGTCCAGTTCCAAAACAGCTTTCCCGCACAAACTGAACTCTCTTACCCATTAAACAGTCACTCCCTATTTCTTCCTCCCCTCATTCCTTGCAACTGCCCATCTGGGGTCTATGAGTATGCATTTACCCGTTCTAGATAGTTCATATAAATGGAATCAGACTTTCACTTGGCGTACTGTTTTCGAGATCTACCCACATTGTAGCCGGTATCGGAATGTCTCTGTGGCCGACGGATACTCCGTTGTGTGTGCACATCACGTTTTTTTTCCTCCGTTCATCTATCGGCCCCTGTCTAGTTGTGTCTACCTTTTGGTCACTGTGAATAATGCTGTTATAGGGGTGTCTGGGGGCTCAGTCAATGAACAATCTGACTCTTGATTTTGGCTCAGGTCATGATCTCACAGTTCACGGGATTGAACCCTGTGTCAGGCTCTGCGCTGACAGTGCGGAGCCTGCTTGGGATTCTCTCTCACTCTCTCTCTCTCTCTCCCTCCCCTACTCATTCTCTCTCTCTCTCAAAAAAAAATAATAAACTTTTACAAAGAAGGCTGCTATAAATATTCATGGACAAGCATTGGTTTCCACACCTGCTTTTGAGCCTATACCTAAGAGCAGAATTGCCAGGACACACACCAATCCCATGGGTCCCTTTTTGAGGATCTCACAACCGGTGTTCCACAATGGCCCAACCCTCTTATGCTCCCACCCATGATGTCCGAGGGTCCTATTTCTCCACACGCATGCCATCCTTTTTAAAAAATTTTTATCATCATCCTAATGGATGTAAAGCAGTATTTCATTGTGATCTTTAATTGCATTTTCCAAACACCTGATGACACTGAGCACATGTTCATGTGCCCATTCGCCACTTATGTACCTTTTAAAATTTTTTAGTTTTATTTATTTATTTATTTATGTATTTTTGAGAGAGAGAGACAGCATGAGCAGGGGAGGGTCAGAGAGAGAGGGAGACACAGAATATGAAGACAGGCGCCAGGCTCTGAGCTGCCAGCACAGAGCCTGATGTGGTGCTCAAGCCCACGAACTGTGAGATCAGGACCTGAGCCAAAGCCGGATGCTCAACTGACTGAGTCTCCTAGGCGCCCCTTGTATACCTGTTTTAAAGAAACAGAGATTCATATCCTTTGTCCACTTTCTAATAGCGTTGTCTTTTTCCATGTGTTACATTGTAAAAATTCTCTATTTGGCATACTAGACCCTCTTCAGATACACAGTTTCCAAATACTTGCCCCATTCTGTGGGTTGTCTTTTCACTTTGTCGATAATGTCCTTTCATGCCCAGATGTTTTGCATTCGGAAGAAGGGCAATGCTTCCTTTTATTGCTGTGATGTCCCCAGGGGTGATGGGAGCCCTTGTCCCCGAGCCAGACATGAAGCATCCGCCAGGCACGCCAGGTAGCGAGAAGGGCGGTGAGAGGGGCTTGCACTTGAGGTAAAATGAACCAGGTAGGAGGCAGTAGGAAGCCACCAGTGAGCGAGGCCTGTGAAGGACAGTTCAGGGTCAGGGGCGGAGGCAGCTTCCTTCCTCTCTGCTCAGCTGCAATGGCCACATGGGGCTTAGTTGTTGCTGTCTGAGGGCCTGGGCAGCACGAGGGGCATGGAAAGGCCCCTCCCCGACAGGAGGGGACCCTTCAAGCAGAGCAAGGGCCTGGGGCAACCAAGAGGGGAGTTGGTGACAGCAAGGGAGGGGAGGGGCAGGAAAGGAAGAAGAAGAGAGAGGGACATCCAAGCTGGGGACAGGGTGAGAACAGATGCTGGAAAAGAAACTCCTCTTCCAGGAGCGCCTGGGTGGCTCAGTCGGTTAAGTGTCCGACTCCCGATCTCGACGTGGGGCTCCAACTCAGGAAGACCCTTGATCTAGGCTTAGGTCATGGCTTCACCATTTGTGAGTTCAAGTCTGAACTCTGTGGTGTGAGAAATAAGCCCACTGCCCCAATCAAACGAGGGACACAGAGACTCGGAGAAGAGGGAAGTGAGACTTTAGTCAACATTCTTGCAAGAGCGAGCAGGTTCTGATGGACGGACTGTCTGGGGCAGTTACAGCAGACAATTTATCTCCTAGCGAGCAAGTCCCTCCCCCATTTCTCATTGGCTGAGCCCTACAGAGGTGACAGCCTTACCTGAAAGTCACCTATGCCCATATAAGGCAAAAAGTAGTCTGACTGGAACAGATGTGCATTTCTTTTGGTGACAGAGACAACAGTTCGTTGGCACATGCTCATTGCAAAGCCCACAAAAATAAGCCTGAGAAACAGAAAGGGGAAGAGGAACCATGAAGTAAAGTGTCTAAGGGTTTGGGACTCCATTGTGGGGGGAGGGGTTCATACGTGTTTCTGATAGGTTGTAAACCTAGTGTCAACCACACAGCACAGCTGTTATTGGTATTTCTGAAAATGAGTCATCTCACTTCTCACAGTGGGGAGTCTGCTTGGGATTCTCTGTCCCCCTCCTGCTTGTGTGCTCTCCCCCTCAAAATAAATACATAAACTTGAAAGAAAGAAAAAGGAAAGAAAGAAAGAAAGAAAGAAAGAAAGAAAGAGAGGGAGGGAGGGAGGGAGGAAGGAAGGAAGAAAAAAGAAAAGGAAGGATGGAAAAGAGAGGAAGAAAGAAAGAATAGAATGAAGGAAAGGAAGGAAGGAAGAAAAGAAAGATAGAGAAAAAAGAAAGAAAGAAAGAAAGAAAGGAGAGAAAGGAAGAAAGAAAAAAGAAGAGAGGGAAAAAAGAAAGGAGAGAAAGAAAGGGAAAGAAAGAAAGGAAGAAAAAGAAATAAAACAAAGAAGGAAAGGAGGAAGGAATGAAAAGAAAAGAAAAGGAAAGGAAAGGGGGCACTTGGGTGGCTCAGTCGGCTGAGCATCTGACTTCACCTCAGGTCACGATCTCACGGTTCGTGGGTTCGAGCCCCACATCAGGCTCTGTGCTGACAGTTTAGAGCCTGAAGCCTGCTTCGGATTCTGTGTCTCCCTCTCTCTCTGACCCTCCCCCACTCATGCTCTGTTTCTGTCTCAACAATAAACATAAAACAATTTTTTAAAAAAGGAAAGGAGAGAAAAGAAAAGAAAAGAAAAGCTACTTTTCAAACTTCCAAGGGCGGAGCCCCCCCGCCTCCGGGGGCACAATGTGCTGGGGGTGCTTGGAGTGAGGGCTGGCCTGTGAGACTCATCTCAGGCTCAGATTCACGTATACATGTGTCTCTACACACGTAGCCTCATTTACTCCTTCCAGCCTTTCTGTGGAATATTTATTTTTTTCTTCTTCAGACATAAGCAAACGGAGGCTCTCAGAGCCAAGATCCTTTGCCAAAGACCCCGTTATACATAAGGAACAGACTAAATTTGGACTCACATCCTGCTCCCTAGCCTGGGGCCCCTTCTGTTGTGACTCGGCTAGAACAAACTCACAAACTTTGTCTCTTTAAGTCACTTTAAGTCAAGGTCGTGCACGCGGGGCGTCGGGCAGAGAGACAGCCTTGGCTACTTGGAGCGAGGTCCTGAGCCCTGAAGCACTGGTACCCCGCGAGCTGGTCAGAAACGGGGCATCTCAGGGACCCTGCCCCAGACCGGCTGGGCGAGAAGGTGCATTTCTAACCAGACCTTGGTGAGTCCATCTGTCCGTAATAGTCCGGGAAACATCTGTCCAGGGTCTCGGGTCAGACTTCCAAGAAGTTTTACTATTAGAAGGAGGATGAATAGTTACAGTCGTCATGTTTAGGCTCAGCCTCCTGGTCCAACCACAGACAGGTCCAAACTTTTCAAAATATCACGTGACCGGAAAAGCTTATAAATGGTTTATCAGCCAACGGCTGGCTGACCTCAGAACTTTGGCAAGACAAAATGTTCCACTCTCCCAATGAGATCAATATTACATCTCTGGTGATGCAGTCATCTCGTTGCCATTTCTGACCCGTATTATGTAAAATGGCCCCTCTTGTTTCTGCCGTCATTGGTTTATTTGAATTTCTGGCTTACCTTGATCCTAGAGCACAGGGACGCTTATGCAACAACTCAGCTGCGTCTCCCTCCATGTCCCCGTGGCCCCATGGTGGCCTTGGCTCCTGCCCTCATCTCCGAGATAAGAGAGCTGTGACCCACCCCTGATACTCTAGGCAGCTTTGGGATCCAGCACTGGCTGAGTCCTTACTGCCTTCTATTTTTTGAGGCTTTTCTGGACTTGACTATGGTCCTTTTCAGACCTTCTTTCCCAACTTCACTGGGCTTAGAGATCGCTGGGAGAAAGGAGGCATCTGGTTCAGAATATATCCAGTTGATACTAAGCAGAATCTTCCTCTCCTCCCTGTGGTGGGGGTGGGGCTCGGGATCCAGGATGGCATTCGAGGGGTCAGCTAGGGAAGGTGAAGGTCAGGAGAGAACAGTGCTAAAATTCCAGGGTTCTAGGATCACTCAGAACCAAGATAGGGTTCTGTTCTGACTCTTATTTGCTGGGTGACATTGGGTAAATTACTTACCCACTCTGAGGTCCCCTGGCCTCATCCGTAAAATGGGATGATCCCAACTTGAGAGTTAAATGTAAGGAGAATACTGGATGGACACCAGGCCCATCACCTACACTCAATAAAAGGGAGCTGTTTTTGATTCTAGAGTAAGTCATTGAGGAACAGAGCCTACCAACGTCACGAATCTTCCAATATTTAAAACATGAACAATCACAAACACAATCATGTTTTCCTGTGTAAAATTCAAGAAAGGTTAACTGAAAAATTAAAAAGTAGGGACGCCTGGGTGGCTCAGTGGTTAAGTGTCCAACTTTGGCTCAGGTCATGATCTCACGGTTCAGGAGTTCAAGCCTCACATTGGACTCTGTGCTAACAGCTCAGAGCCTGGAGCCTGCTTCGGATTCTGTGTCTCCCTCTGTCTCTGCTCCTCACCTGCTCACTCGCTCTCTCTCTCTCTCAAAAATAAATAAACATTAAACACAGTTATTTTAAGAACCTGAAAGAAGTTTGCGGACACGGACCAGAGAACAATCATGGGACAGCCTATGAGTTCGGCCGCCTTCCCAGATGGTCAGGGCGATCTTAAAAATCCAGTGGGACACCCACCGTTGTTCTGCTATACAGGTGAGCAAATGCGGGTTTGGGAAGCTTATAGAATCAGATCAGAATCACGAAGCTAACCAGTGGCTATTCCTGGGCTAAGCACCACTTCTCTAAACCAGTCTCTTTATTGTGAACCTTCTGAATTGATCTGACAAGAGTCAAAACCAAGAAAAGAGAATCCTCAAATGCCAAGGATCCACTCAACCTCGTGAAGGAGTTGGGGAGATCCATGCCCAAGGGCCTGGCAGGGAGGCTGAAGTCAGCTAAGTCAGAAGTGGTCTAGGTCAACATAGGAGAGACCTGTTATGCTGCCAAACCATACAGTTCTACAGGTTGTGCACTGCACAAAAAACGGTGAGCAAAGGCTGAAATCCAAATCACCCTCTTCTGGCCAAATGTACTCTCTGGGGCAAAACTATACCGTTAAAAGCAAGTGGGAATTTCCTTCTTGCAAAGGGGTCACCCATTTCCCTAAGCTCTGGGGTTGTACCCACCCATCAGTCTCTACTTGCATAGAGACTCCCTGTAAGCTAGCCATGTCCTGACCGTGACTGAGGATTTGGAAAGAGCCAGGCCCGAAAGAACAGAGGCATCTTTACCCTTAAAGCACAGAAAAAGAGAAAGCAAATGCCATTCCTGAGGTTTTACAGATGGGGGTCCCAAGGTTTTACGGATCGGGGGGGGGGGGTGTCCCAAGCCTCAAGGAGGGCCAGGTGACTTGCAGGTGGTGTAATATGAAGTAGAACTGACCCACAGTCTCTGAGGGCTTCTCTCAAAATCAGAAATTAGGCCGAGGAGTTCCGGGGGCAGGGCTGCAGGATGGCGTCATGTTCTCATAACTTCTTGGAAACACAGTTCCCCATGGGAGGAGTTTCTCAACTTCTTTACAAATGGTCGTCATATTATTCATGACGATACACAGTACATACCTGGGGGAGAGGGAAGGGCAGCAAAAACAGCAATAAATTGGGGCGATTTTTGTAGCCAACATCTATTTTCCAGTAGAGTGCTACATTTCAAAGGTCTTTTTTCAATCCCTGTAAGTTACAGCTAGGGGTGGGGAGGCAGGGGGAGGGGAATAAAGAGATATTTACATCAAGCATGCGGAGACCCGGATGTGCCAGGGGCGGACAGTCCGTACATCGATGCTCTGTGCTACAAGGTCACTGAGCTTTATGCTGAAGGTTGGTGCCCTTTGCATCAGTCGTGCCCTAGATAAGGGCTAATGCCCCTTCTCTGAGCCTTTCCACCGTGGACCTTCCAGAGGCTTCGGCAGATTCCACCCTCACGCTACTCTCAAGGGATGGTTAATGGGTTTATAGAGCAGATCACGTGGTCACCACGGAGGCTGCTCGTCCTGGCATGGAGTCTGCCCCTCCCCCCCTCCTGCGGTGAATGCCTTTGCGCGCTGAAGACCTGAACTGCAGGCCGGCTGCAGGGACATCAGCGTGGACTCCCATTCAGAGAGCTCCCGGCCCGCTTGCCCGGTGCTGGCAGCCTTCATGCAGGGGGGAGGTTGGGCGCGTCCCTCCTGGTGGTGTGAAATGTTCCATTGCAGCCCCCGGCAGAGCAGTCATGAAACTATTTTAAACCCCAGCTGGAGGAGGGGGGGGGGCAGGTCCACGATTTCCATGCTAGTTACTTGAGATTGCTTCCTCTTAAACCTGGAAAATATAGTGTGTGTGCACGTACCTGTGTGTGCGTGTCTGTAAAACAGAGAGAGAGAGAGAGAGAGAGAGAGAGAGAGAGAGAGAGAGAGAGAGAATGTAGAAGGTATGCACACCAAATTTCTTTTATCTTGGAGCCTGCTTGCCACCTTTTTCTGCTGCGTTGTGAGTCTGGGCAAAGGACAGACCAATGTGTATTCATTAACAAATACCTCTCGGGTGGCTAATTTGTGCAGGGGTTTGGAAGAACGGGCATGACCAGCCCAGAAATTAGGGCAGAGCCCGTGCGCTCCTGGTGAGCTTCCTGTCTTCCATTGCCTTTCCCCACTTCGTGTTTATGGTGGGGAAGTGCTGGCTGAATTGCGCTGAGCGCAGAAAAGCTAAAAGGTGATCCCTCTGCGCCATGGTCCCCTGGAGATCCAAACAGGCACTCACAGGTCTAACCAAGTTGAATCCCGAAGTCGCCAAGTCAGGACTGCACTCCTGCAGTGCACCGGAAAATACAGCCTTGCGTCATTCACTTGTTTATGCAACAGGCATTTATTGGCGAAGCCCCTGCACTTGTCCGAGACCCTAAGCGGCGCCCGGGTTAGCTGGGAGCAGGTGAACCCAGAAGCTTCCCCCTCAGGTAACCCAGGGGGAGGAGAGACACATACTGTGATAAATATAACAGTGTGCTCATGCCCCAGGCTCTTGCAAAGTGCGGGAGGGACACATCTGTTGGGCGGAGCCTGGTTCATGTTGCAAACTGCTCTCAGCTGAAGTTCAGAAGTTCAGAAGGCGGAAGGGAAGAAAATGGGCATTCACGAAACTCCTCTAAGTTCCTGGCATTGATGGGTTTCCCACACAATGTTCAGAGTCCCTCGTGAGACCGTAGCAAAGGAAGAGTTTCTGCCCCTTAGCCTGCAGATAGGGACACAGAGGTAACTCTGAAGGTAACTCACTCAAGGTCATAGAACTAGAATGTAGCAGATGGGGTTTGCAATGCAGTATCCCTGGCACCGGCAGAGAGGCATAGGGTGGGAAGGGGTCAGTAGGATTGGGGAGGTCGGCTGGGTAGTGCATTCCACAAAGACTTTGCACTTTATGCTCCAGGCAAGACTGCAGCTTGGTGGGCCCCCCGGGGGGCCAAATTCCGTTGAGCTGAGTCTCCACTAGCTTCGAGTGGAGATGCGGAGATGTGCACAGCATCACCTCTTCAGCTACAGGCTTGAAGAGGACTTTCAGCCCCACATCACGCCAGCTGTGTGACATGGGGTGAGTTACTTAACTTCTCTGACCCTCATTGTTTTTCCATCTGCGAAATAGAGCTCCTGGTACCAGTGGCTGCTTGGAGGGACCCAGGGAGCTGCACTGGCTACCCTGCATCGTGCCCAGAAGGGCAGAACCACTCAATTTATGTTAACAGTTGTCCTGGAGGCGCAGTTCCTGGTACCTCAGACGGGCTTATTCCATGTTCACTATCTGTGTCTTGCGCTTTAGCCACATGACCAAATCCCCTCAATCCTCCTTGAGCTGTGTCACCGTCAGGTAGAGAAAGAGCATTAGTCAGCTGCTGATGCCATCTTGAGGCAGGGGCATTGTCTATAAATTGAGCGTGAAACCTTCCTTGGCCACTCAGAAGTCAGGGAAGGAGGAGAACTCACTCCTTGACCCTCCGAGAGTTTCCGTGGCCGTCCGTGTGGCCCAGATGTCAGCCATTTACACACCGCTCCCACGACGTGACGTCCGCACAGGGCTTTCCCTCCGTGGCTGGCTCCCAGGCGGTTAAGTTTCTTCCTCTGGAGCTTGTCCCCAGAGCACCCCGATGTCGCCGCGAACGCTAGCTCTTTCTTTTGGCTCTGCCATCAACCCATTGTGTAACCTTGGACGTGTGCCTTGCCTGTTCATGAGCTGATCTGATATTCAAAATATCCCATTTAATAAATGGAAAAACAATAGAAATTAAGAGACCGGCCCCAAATTACAGAGACAGTTAGCCTAAGGATAAAACAGGAACGTGGAAGATTCGGGAGACTGGGAAGTCCTGGCTGGATCTGGATGGCAAGTGTATTCAATGCCTGCTGGACAGGGTGTCGGACCCTCGCAGGCGGCACGCAGCCTGCTCCCCCCAGCCTCCCTCTGCACTCCCCGGGTCCCTTTCCCTTTGTCCCTCAGTCCCCAGCTCAGCAGGGTTCAGCCCCTGCCAGCAGGACAAGCTTCTCCTGGGGTCTCTGCTGCTCCCGAGGGGTGGTGCTCTGGAGCCCCACATGACCAGCATCCTCAGCCCAGGAAGTGCTGGTGAGTGGGGGACCCCTGAAACCAGACCTCCTATGGCTGGGACTTGGAACCCCTTGAAACTGCTCCCTTTCTCCCCGCCCCCAAGCCCCACCTTCTGCTCCCTGGTGCGGTGGTTCCTGAGCCTCTTAGAGACCCTGCTTGTGATGAACCAATACCAAGGGACGCCCCCCATCACCTGCACCCCCAACGTGTTTGCTCCCTCCCAACTTCCCACCCCCTTTCTCTCTCCGGCTTCGCTGGAATTCTTCTCTCTCCTAAAGTAAAGTGATAACGAGTGAGCTTTTCCTCAGCCTTTGCTCAATGGGATTCTAAGAGAAAGTAATCTCACTCTCATTATTATTACTTAGGAGAGCTGAAAGGCAGGAGGAAGGGAGGAAGGAGGAGGCAGAGGGTGACAGAGAGAGGGAGAGAGGGGGTGCCCTTGGCAGCGGGTGGGCACTAAAGAAGGATCCTGTGCATTCCAGGAGCGGACCCAGTGCTGTGGGTCCTTGGAGACTGTGCAGCCGGCTGCCCGGGGCTACGCACCTCTCTCATTGGTCACATGCTCCCGAACCTTCGGTTTCCTCATCGGGAAGAGGCAGATGATAATAATTCTGACATCATAAGCATCTGCAAATATTAGGAGTACTGATATTTGTCAGTGGGGCGCCTGGGTGGCTCAGTGGCTTAAGTGTCTGACTCTTGATTTCCACTCGGGTCAGGATCTCATGGCTTGTGAGATCGACCCCCATATGGGGCTCGGTGCTGACCCTGTAGAGCCTGCTTGGGATTCTCTCTCTCTCCCTCTCTGCCTGCCCCCTACCCCTGCACACACTCTCTCTTTCCCTCTCAAAATAAATACATAAAAAAATAAGAGTACTGATGTTTGTTGAACACCTTAGAACGGTGTCTGATGCGTTGTAAGTATTATTCGTGTGTTTCTTGAACATACAAGTCAAATGACTCTCCCTAGACTTTGCCTGCAGGAGTCTGAGGGGGTTAGGGAGCAGAACCACGGAGAACATGAAATGAAAGGTTTGAATTAATGAAGGACGTGGCCAGTTCTGGCCCTCCGTTTTCTAAAGAGGACCCGGGCGCTAATGTGAATCCAGCATCGTTGTGGGTCAGGGAAGCTCTTAAGATCTTCCATAAATGGTCTTCAGATTTGTGTACATCATGCCGTCGTCACTGCTCACAAGAGGCCTATGAAGTTGTGGTGAGTTCCCAGTGTTGTACAGATGAGAACGAGAAGGCTCACAGAAGTCCAGTGACTTGTGCAAGGTGACAGAGAGCTGTCAGTGTGCGGACCTGGGTCTGGTTGGCTGGAAGCCCCACCACACGGTACAGTCCAGGTCTTGGGAGGAAGCAGGACCAGAGAGAGCCAAGCTTTGTGCCTCAAGATGTGACTGTAGGGGTGGATGTGTTCCTGGCAACCTACAGACTGTAGAATGGGTGTCTTTCCACGTGCTCCATGGCTCATGGTTTAAAGGGCGGCAGGTGCACGGGGGTCTGGGGCACGCACTCTGACACGGGGTCTAGGTAAGAAAAAGAACACATCCCGGATAGAGCTCACGTGTTTGTCCCTCCGTCCGCCAGGTCACATTGAATCTGGCACGTGGTGGTGCCCAGCCCTGGTTTGCACCTGGCTACTTCTTCCCCAGAAATTTTGGATAGATAAATCTTTGATTTGGGTTAAAAAAAATTTTTAAAGATGTTGTCCGTCATGTTACCATAAAACACTTCATACGGTGGGGCGCCCAGGGGGGCGCCGTTGGTTAACTGTCTAGCTCTCGATTTCAGTTCAGGCCAGACTCTCACAGTTCATGAGATCAAGCCCCGCATCGGGCTCTTCCGTGATAAGTGCGGACCCTGCTTGGGATTCTCTCTCTGCCCCTCCCCAACTCACGTGTGTGCGCATGCTCTCTCTTTCTAAATAAATAAATAATAAATAAATGAACAAAGAAACCACTTCATATTGTATTAAGCTATTGCATAAAATAAACCAGGCAAGATTTCTTTGGCCTTGGGCCTCCCATGTTGATCACTGGAGACCCAGCAGGGAAAAAGGAAGTTGACCTGTATCCTCCTAGGGCACTAGGAGGAGATGGAGATAATGAGCTAGGGCTTCACCCAGCGCCCAACTCCCGGCTGGGATAACGCCCTGACAGCCAGGCCCATGGAAGGGAAGGACATCAGAGAAGGATCACGTGGTCTGGGGAAGATCGTATTCAGTAAATATTCAGGACTCACTCTGAGTCAGGGACTAGGCTGGGTGGGCACAAAATGATGGAGCAACACACAGCCTGCCCTCAAGGAGGTGACGTGTGTCCAGTGCAAACGCGGGGTGATGGATAGGGTGCAATGCGCACTAGGGGAAGAGATTTGACAACAGGACTGGGAAGTTGGTGGCCGTTTCAGGAAAGACGGTGCATGATCTGAGGCCAGAAATCGAGCAGTGCCCGTTGAGCAAGATGGCAAGGAGGGGGACAATGCGCAAAGATATGGAGGCACGAGAAAGCATGGAATACTCAAGATGCAGCAGGAGTCTGGTACCGAAGAAACAAAATACAGTAAGCACAGGAGAGGAGGAGCAGGATCTGGGGTGGAGAGGCAGCCACAGGCAGTCAGGGAGGTCTGCGTGCCCTGTTGGTGAGGTGTCCCTTTTATGCCACAAATGACAGGGGGCGGGGGTAGACGGGAGGGGAGGGAGCCAGGGAGGGGGAGGGCGATCACAGAAGAAGAATAGGTCAACGGGATGTCCAGGTAGTCCTGCGATGGTGGTGGTGGTAGCGTTCTCCTCCTCCCCTCCTCCTCTTCCTCCTCTTCTCCCCCTCCTTCCCCCTCCCCCTCCTCTTCTCCCCCTCCTTCCCTCCTCCTCCTCTTCTCCCCCTCCTTCCCTCCTCCTTCTCTTCCTCTCCTCCTTCCCTCCTCCTCCTCTTCCTCCTCCTTGTCTTTCTTCAATTGACCCTTGTTGAATGTATTGTAAAGTTAGGAGTTTAATCCTCTCTCTTAACGAGAAGAGACTCTCGTGAACATCACAGACCCTGTTTGGATATTTGCTCAGAGTTTGAGGTCATCACTCAGCATGTAACCCTTAGGGCCAGGACTGCAGGGGTAACCGAAGAAAAACTGTCAGAGCACACAAACTTAGGAGCCCTTGATGTGACGGGATCTGGTGGGTCTCAGCTGTGTCCATGACCCACGGATGGGATCTGAAGCAGCCATAGCAGGTAAAACAGGTCCAAGGGCCCCCTTCCCCTGCCCCCTGCACTGAGGGTATCTTTTTTTTTTTTTTTACTAGGGTTGTCTCCACCAGAAAATGTTGCTTGCAAGGAACAGAAATAGTCCAGGGTTAAAAAGGAAGGAGGACAAAAGGAATTCAATGGAAAGATGTGGGTTCATTCTACACAGCTGAACAGGAGGCTCAACAACTAGCCAAGAATCATAATAATACTGAGCACCCACTATCTGTCAGTCACTATTCAAGAGCTTTGCGTTTTGCGATGTACTTAATATTTACAACAATACTAAATACTACGGTGGACGCTATAATGATGCTGATTTCATTGCTCAGAAAACTGAGCTTCAGAGAGGTTCAGTGATAAACCCAAGGTCACACAGCTGGGCAGCATCCGAGCCGAGACTGGAACACACAAAATCCGGTTTCTGAATCAATGCTTTTTACCACTATGCTGAGAAACAAGAAGTGGAAGCTGAAGTCCAGCGCTCGACGTGGAAAGGAATGGAGAACAGGTTCTTCAGGGAATTGACATGCGTGATGGGCCTCGTGGGGGACACCTGTCACCTTGTGACTGAGAACGGGGAGGGTCCCTTTTCTGGAAGCCTCCTCAATCTATTTGGACTGAGGGAGAGCCATTTCTCAACACACAGGCCAACAGGGGATTCCATATAGGATTTAGTGTGAAGCAATAAACAAGGAAACAGAAAAGTTCTATTATAAAACCATAAGAGAAATTATTCCCAGAACTTTAAAAAACATTTTTTAAAGTTTATTTATTTATTTTTGAGAGAGAGAGAGCAAGCGAGGGAGCAGGGGAGGGGCAGAGAGAGAGAGAGTCCCAGGCAGATTCCGCACTCCCAGCACAGAGCGGGGCTTGAACCCACAAGTCGTGAGATCGTGACCTGAGTCAAAACCGAGTCAGACGCTTCACCAACTGAGCCACCCAGATGCCTCAAAGCCCTTTTATTTTGTTCATGAATAAATAAAAATAGGAAAGAGTTAAAGTGGGTATTTTGAGTTTATTATCATTATTATTATACTACTAGTGTTATGAGACAACTTTTGAAAACTTTGAGTTTTTAAAAATGTTTTATTAGGAAAATCAGTAAAAAAATCATCCTTAGATCTTTCAATTCGACTCCTAAGTCTCTTTCAACACAGACTATATTTTAACAATTACTTTCAATGAGTCTCTTATCCCATGTTTAAAGAACCCTAAATTACTTCAAACCGTGGGCTCAGATAACAACTTGATTCATTAAATACTTTCCATTGCTTCAACTGATGTGACAAAAACCTTCCAAAGTATTTAAAATATCTAGTGAAGTAGTAATTCACCTGATAACCAAGTGTGAAGACTCTCGGAGTCTTCTAAACAATCAAACAGGGCACACTGTCTAATTAAAATTTTTAATGTTTTATTTATTTTTGAGAGAGAGAGACAGTGTGAGCAAGGGAGGATCAGAGAGAGAGGGAGAGATACAGAATCTGAAGCAGGCTCCAGGCTCTGAGCTGTCAGCCCAGAGCCCGATGTGGGGGCTCGAACCTATGAACCATGAGATCATGTCCTGAGCCGAGGTCGGACGCTTAACCGACTGAGCCACCCAGGCGCCCCCACAGTGTCTAATTTTTAAAGAAACTTTTCCAATGAAAACTTACAAATCTGAATTATGTCAGTGTTCCGTTATATTTTAATTGGTATTATCAGGCTAATCTGACTCTAAGGTATCAAAACCTTTTCTTTTTTTTTTAATGATACCCCAAACTTCAAATACCGGTCATATGCTGATTTCCCCCCAGACTTGACTTCTGGGATTTACATTCTCCTCACTCTGCCGAAGACAGTCTGAGTTGGCCAAGTGGGAGTGTTTGGCACTCGGAGAATAAACAAGTCGTTTTAACATCACAAGCGAGTCCCGATCTAAACTTACGAAATTATGGAGCAGAGATTTCTGGCCAGAACACGGGCTGAGGGACAAGGACGATTTTTTTTCTTCATGACAGTTGGCACAATCGGGCTTTTTTAGTCACCATGGCAACAAGTGACTCCAAGTCTGCACGGTGCACCTGGGCTGAGTCTCTGCACTCCGGCCCCTGGATCTAGGTTGAGTGATCTCACGTCTTCTAACCTTGCAGCACAGACTGCTAACTGTCCCCAAACACCGGTGTCCCACAGTGCGTGTTCCCAGGATAGGACGTTTCCCAGGATCCCTTGCAGCTAGGCAGCTGGAAGATGTGGGCAACTGTAGGGTGAATCTAAAAGTAGAGGGCATGTTCCTATCTCCTTCTGGATGCCTGGAATAAAGATTTGGTGTCTTGGCCAGCGCAGCCAACTTGGACCAGGACATCAAGCCGGGGTGGATGGTGCACTCCACTGTGAAGCATCTTGCTGGCTGGAGCCGGGTCCCTGGCCCCGTACATACCGACCTTGTGTGCCAGGATTTGGTAAAGGGAAAAACTAACTTCTACCCGATTAAGCCACTGCGATGTGGGGTTTTCCGCTGTCGAACCCAATCCTAACTGCCTGATTTGCGTAAGTGAAATTCTGGATCCTTCCCGCCCTCAGACAGGATTCTTCACCAGTCAGTTACTTGATTGCCTGACAAATTCCGCCTCCCCCATGTCTGGTTATAGACTACAGCCCTGAGGCACCCCCAATGATTCCCATGATTTTACCAAATTGACATCCCAAATCGATAGCGGATGTCCTCGCTCTTAAAGCTGAGGCCATAGCGCCCCACCCAACGGCACCATGGTAGATTTAGCGGCCTCCACAATCATTAAATGCAGATCGTTAAATGCAAGAAGCTGGCATTAATTTATATTTTATGAACCTGTTGTTCAAAATGCATAAGTGAACGCCAAGAGTCGTAGTAAATCAATACATGTGAAAATAGCGATAGTTGACTTGTTGCACACTTATTATGTGCCCGGCTAACAACCACCCTATCATCCTAGAGGGGGAAGTTCACCGTTATCCTTAGTTTAGACAAAGGAAGCTGTGGCCACATGTTTTCCCCAAGCTCAGATGTGCAGCTGCACCCCATAAACTACCAAGTGATAGAGGTATTCCCCACTGTATTGTTTTAAGGATCAAGACACAGAGAGAACAGAAAGATGCATGCATGTTTGGTCTCAAGGAAGGTTAACCTGTTCAGCTACAAAAACATACCAAGAAATGATTTCAGGGCTTCTTTGTAATTTTTTCGCAACATTTCTGGCTGTCATCTTTATTCTTCTTTAACAGGGAGAACTCCTATCCCATATTTGGATACTGGCTCATTTTCTACCGAGAGAAAGTAACGTGCTCTCCTTCGGGGGGTCCGGGTGGGGGCGGCGCTGGGGTAAGGGCATGGGGTGGAGGGACACTCAAGCTCAAGGCCACCACCATGGGCATGTAGCTTAAGGAGAGGGAGTTACAGGGCTTTCTGCCCCCAGAGAGATGCAGTTGGCCTGGCAGAACGCTGATATTTGGCACCTGCCACGCTGAGTACTTTTCCATTCTCATCTATAAAACATTTGCAGGAATGTTGACAAGTATAGTATGCATAAGAAAGATACTTAAATTAATAATGGCCATCATTTATTGAATGCTTACTAAGTATCTGGCACTGAGCTAATGATTTTTTATATATAATCTGTCTCCTTAAAACAACTCTGGGGGCCAGGTTCCATCGGCCCATTCTGCAGACAAAAACTGGAAGGCTCGGGAATCCAGAGCACCCCCCCTCCCCCAACCTCTGCTCTGCAGTTGCCACCAGCAAGCAGACATGGTTGCTTTTCAGCTTCCCCGTCTGTTCTTTCACTCAGTTTCCCAGGTTAAGGTGCTGGTTCTTAAATGTGAGGAAACCTTGATATAGACCATTTCTGATTCCTAAAGAGCCTGAAATTTCTTTTCAAGAATGAAAGTGTTAACCTTGGGGTCCTTGACATATTTCACATCCAGTCATTGCATTCTGCTTGTTTTGACTTTACTCAGAAATAAAATCACCGAAAAAAGCATCACAGAACAAAAGGTTTCCTGCTGCAGGGACCCTTAAGATGATCAAAGCCAGTAGCTTCAATCCCCGGAACCGTTTGTCCAAACAGCAGCTCAAGGAGAAGGGCACGCACCTTGGAAGCCATGTTTGTGAGCTCCCTCTTACCCCTTGTTGTGCTTCTTTGGGAATAACTTCCATGATGATCGTTAATCATGGGCCCTGTAATATCCCCAGTATCCACCCATCCCATGAATATTTGCTAAGTGGATTAATGGAGGTGGGTACCCAATGTGCTATCCCCTTAGGTTTGACAGAACAGTTTGAAAGCATTGCTCTAAGTCAACCTCCCAAGGGCAGAGACAAGAAAGTTGAGGTCAGAAAAGGGAAACGTTCCGAAGTCAGAGTCTTGCAAAGTAGCAGAATCAGGACGCAGGGGCCAAAACATCTTATCAGAAAGACTTTGTCCATGGTCCCTTTGGAATTTAGGGTTGGGTGGCTGAGGTGGGGAGCTGTCCACCGGGGTCCTCGTAGCTGTATTTCAGAAGGAAGTTGTTTCAAAGGGCAGATTCCCGGACCCCACTGCAGGCAGGTGAATTTCGAATCTCTGGGAGTAGGAGCCAGGAATCTGAGCGTAGACTAAGGCTCCTGGAGTCATCCTTGTATGCCGTGAAGTTTGAGATGCAGACCCTAAGGGTTCCTTGGCTGGCTCCAGGGCGTACCTGGAGACTTAGCTATGATCCTTCTTCGGCTGAAGGCCAGAATGAAGAGCCACTGACCTAGGGGGGTCACCTACAGTTATGTTCTCAAATGATTTGTTCCATAACCATTTACTGGTGATCAGCATGTCCCCAGGGCTCTGACTTGTCCCTTTTCATTTTCTGTAACACCCCCTGGTGAGCTCAGCTGCACCAGGTCTCCACCAGCACCCGCTGCCTGTGAATCGAGTCCTGCAACCCGGTCCTGAACCCACTATGACCCGCAGACTGCCAACGCCTGCCACTCCATCCCGTCCCTTGTGTCTCTGCACAGGCTCGTGACGGGAAGAGCAGAGCACAAAGATGATGCGATGTTACTTTGGAAGCTTGGTCATGAAGGGCATATGGCTTCTACCAGGTACCCAGGGACGCAGTCTCAAAATCTAGCCTCTATGGCTCAGGAGCCCCAGCCACGTGGATGTGCGCTGTGGACAGAGCATGCTGGGTTCCATCTTCAAGTCAACTCCTCCCCGATCCCTGACCCAGGAGTGGAGAAGCCTTCTAGAACTCCAGCCTCTGCCATTGAACTGACTCTCAGCTTCCCAGACACATCGGGCAGAGATAAGCCCACCCTGCGGGGTTCCATCCGAATTCCTGACCCCTAGAACAAAGGCAGGAACTGCTGTCTTATGCCTCTAGTTTGGGGGATGTTTTGCAGGATTGGTGACCAGAATAAGCGGCAAATGAAAGTCCCACAAAAAACTGAAATGGGACATGCGAAAATCATTCCTTCCGTGGCCCACAGCCCGAGGTGCCATATTCTTGAAATGACCATGATCCACTCAGTGTCAATTATTTTTGCAGTTGGGTTTCAAGTAAAAAGAAATCTCAGGGCACCTGGGGGGCTCAGTTGGATGGGTGTCCATCTTCGGCTCAGACCATGATCTCAGGGTTCGTGAGTCCGAGCCCAGAGTCTGGCTCTGTGCTCACAGCTCAGATTCTGGAACTTGCTTCAGATTCTGTGTCTCTCTCTCCCTCTGCCCCTCCCCCACTTGCTCGCGCGCTCTCTCTCTCTCTCTCTCTCTCTCTCTCTCTCTGTCTCTCTCTCAAAAATATACATTAAAGAATTTTTTTTAAATAAAAAGAAATCTCACCATGGTACCTTTGAGAAATAGGGCTAAGCACAGTTGCACTATCTCCCTCACAAAACAAGGGATCTGAGGGAATGAATCCGTGGCCATGCCTCCAGGGATCAGAGATTTTTCTGTCTTTTAACCCTATCATGCTCAGGCTGGGCTCACCATGAAAGACGCTGCTGCCTGCCCAGACCTCCTTTCTGCTCCTTCCTCAGTCCAGACCCCTGGCCTCAGCTGGATTACTGGAATGAGCATTGCCTACTGTCCAGACAGCCCCTCGCCAGCCCAGAGGCTGCCTGAGCGGTCTGGCCAGCATGCAAATGTCGCCGCGTCCCCATTGCTTCTGCCCAGTATGTGAAGTCTCTGAGCTCCGGGCAGCATTCAGAGCAGAGCCCAGCCCGCTCCGCGCGGCTTACCAGGCGGTGCGTGAACCGGCTGAGCTCGTGCACCCTGTACACACACCCTGCTCCCACCTAGGTCACCCTGAGGTCCCAGGACACCTGTCCCCAGCAGCTGCCCTCTGGTGGGGGGAGGGTCATCGAGAGGACGTGACCGCCAGCTGACGTGAGAGCTGGTCCCGGGAAAGTGGAGGGTCTTCACCCCCCTCCATGTCCTTGGAACGTATGTGCGGTCTCTCCCACACCCTGTTCCCACAGAGGGAGGCGTTTTCAGGACCCCTGGGTGGTGCGTAGAACCGAACCTCACTGCGGCCTCCCTCTAAACTGTTAAGACTCTAGAAGGTGGGCTCAGAGATCTATTCATCTGCGGCACTCAAGATCCGACTCAGACGTATGTTCTCTTGCTTACTCGACCTGCCAACTTACCAACGTGGAGTGACCTGCCTCTCTCCCTGTCTTCTGTGCCTGGGGCCAGTTTCAGATTTCACTCCCAGTGCTCCCGAGCTTGTGAACCAACACCCTCGACGTGACCTCTCTACACCCCGTCAGCCTATCACAGCACCGCCCCAGTGGGGTGAAATCACCAGCCATGCCCGTCCCCTGGCAGACTGTGCGCTCCTGACGGGCAGGGACTGTGTTGTGTCCTTCTCCATGTGCCCAGAATTTAGGCCAGTATGTGGTGGGTTAGGGTGGGCCCCGAGTATCCGGAGGACAGACAGAGAGACAGACAGACACACATACAGCCATGTGAAGGGGTGGCAGGTATCAAAGGGATCACCTACCAGCCACGACCAGTAGTTGCCCGGAGCCCCCGGAAGCTGGGAGGAAGGCACAGGGCAGATTCTGCCGCAGGGCTCCCAGAGGGGGCCAATCCGGGTTTTTGGGCTCCTGAGTTGAGAAAATACACGTCTGCTGTTTTGGGGCCGCCAGCTCGCAGCAATCTGTTATGGTAGCACTGGGAAGCGAACGCGTCCAGGAGGCCTGGACCCAGTGTCTATAACGTCTTCAGTCATGCTTAAGGGTCCTGCAGCCCAGAACCGCAAAACTCTGCGGATACAGTGATCAGGCTAAGAAGCAGAGCTCCCTCGTTCCAAGGTTTGCATTAGACCTCTGGATCTGTCTATACTGCAGGAGCCCCAGGATGGCGGTTAGTGACATCTTCACTGGCCCAGCAAGATGGAGGTCTATATTGATTCCAAGGACGTAACAACATGTATTGAACCAGAGCTCCTGGGCTGAATCACCACGTCGGCTATACAGGGTTATAAAGAGTAGTACTGTACTGGGACCAAATGAGAGAGAAATCTTCAGTGAGACCACATCAAGGAGGACCTTAACTACTAGGCTCAGAAGTTTGCATTGATCTCCTTAGACAACGGGAGCCACTGAAGATTTAAGGGTTTTGAGCTTGGGAATGCCTTGGGGGGCTGTGAAGGGGCTTTGGGGAAAAACCGAACCTGGACGCAGCTGTGTATGGTTATCAAGCGTCTAGCAGCAAGTAACAGAACCATGACCTAAAGTGGCTGAAACAAAATAATTGTTCTGACAATTACAACAGAAAGTCTAGAGGCAGGCTTCAGGTATGGTGTGATCAGGGCTCTAGATCTACTTAGCTTCAGTCTGTCTCCCCTCATGGGTACCAGCTGTCTTCCAGAGAAACTGAGTTAAAAATACTGTCATGTTCATGTCCAGTTGGAAATAAAGAGAGGCTTCCCAAGCCTTAACTCTTAAGGACTCCTTTCCTAGAAAACACAAGTATATTTCTCTCTTTGTCTTGTTGATCCAAAAAGGGATTAATTTGACATAGTCCTGAGCCAAATTCTGGCAAAGAAATTAGCGTGGTCACTATTGCACAAGATTAATCAGCTGCCTTAGCGTGGACGTTGGGCCTAACATTATGTGAGTTGTGTAGGGTGTGTGATTCTGCGTAACAGTTCTGCCGATTCAAATGTCCCCAGGATTCTCAGAACTGCAAGGGGGCTTAAGGGTTATGAGTCCTGCATCGCCCGCCACACAAAACGCATAGTTCGCCTTGCACATGCTTGCTCTTCAGGGAGGCACCTGCTGCCTTGGCCGTCCATTCACCATTGGGTTGTTGACCCATAACCTGGTGAGGCCTGCCAATCAGATTCCTCCTCTGGAAAAACCAAAATCCAGAAGAGATGAGCAGTGGAAAGCGAAATTATGAAACTAGAGGGACTGTCCTGAGAGTTGTCACGCCGTACAGAGGGGCTGCGGCCACAGACACCAAGAAAATCTTAGGGCGGACCCGGGACTTGGCAGAAGGAGGCTGTGGCAGGGAGGGACCAGAGCAGAGAGGGGGCAAGAGGAGGGAGGGGAAGAGAGACAGAGCTAGAGCCAGAGCCAGGAAGCCTGGCTGTCTTTTCTCCTTCCAGCTTCCGTCAGCACACCCCCCTACGGACCTCTTTTTACCGAAGGAAAGTTGGGGCCCCCAAACCGCGGTAAACAGAGCACTGCCCAAAGCACTGCCCGAAAGAAACAGCCCGTGCCCAGCTGCCCCGTGCCCAGCTGCTCTGAACTCAAGCTGACAAGCAAGGACGGCCCTTTTCTGCCCACTCACTCAGATAGCATCAGGGCCCATTAGGATCCTTCCATTCCGATGTGTGAAGAAGGGGGAGGGGAGGGGAGGGGATGAAATCAATTTCCTTCCCCATCATTACTGAGCGCTTTGCAGTTGCTCCGAACACATGGGGGGCGGGGGCGGCGGTGAGCATTAAATCAGCGTCAAGGCTCCCTGGGGGACTCACAGTGCAGACACTCCCAGTAATGACTGTGGCTGCTGCACTGGGCAGGGCATGTCGGGAGACAGACTCAAGACGACAATGAGGAGGAATGCCCTCACACACACACCCCCTGACACATAGCCCGGGAGGATATGGGCTCCTGGAAAGGTCTGGGGGCCTGGTAAGTGCTGCGGCGCGGAACATCACAACTGCAGGACAAACCCGAGACGGGGGAGGCCCTCTCTGTTACCTGGTAAGACATATACTGTAAATAGAAAGGAAGCAGGCAGGAAAAAGCCTGGCCAGGTTAATCCATCCGAGTCTGGGAAAAAGTGCCTCTGATGTAAATCTTTTTAGAGGTAAGGTGATGATTTATGCATGCTTCACCACAGAGTCACTTAATTAGGAATTTCCATCTCACTGCGTAGTCACCTACAGTAACTGCCAAGAACCCAGGGCTGAAATGAAGAGCCGTGTTTGGTTCTTGGCTGCCAAGCGCAAACAGCAAGCTGGGTGTTTGGGGACCACTTCCTTGCCCAATCTGGTCTTCTCTCCAGACTCACCTAGGATAAAATGATGCAGTCTTAATTACTAATTCCTTAATTTCCTGGTGATGAACTTTTCATACTCTCTTCCTCCTCTTTTTCAATCTGCTCCTTTTCTACATCTCTCTGCTCTGAATAGCTCCCTTTTCCTCCTTCAAGGCTGAGAAGTCTCCTGGCCCAGCCTTTACCCATTCGCCAGGGGGTGAGACACCCCCACACTGTGGGTAGGGGCCCAGGCCAGAGGGCCCACCATCCATGAAAGCCAACGTTCATTGGGCACTCGCTATTTGACAAGCATAGTTGTAAGGGTTCAACATGGATGGATTTACTTGACTATCAGAACAACCTTATGAGATAGACAGGTATCAGGCCCATTTTCACAGAAGAGGAAACTGAGGCACGGGGCTACCTAAGCTTGGATTCTGTAACCAGCCGAAGTTCACACATCCAATGGGTGCAACGCAGGACCGGAAGCAGGAAGTCCCATGCAGGGGCCCTGGACTGAAGCACGCTAGGATGAATGATGTGCTAGGGAGCACATCTATCCCTCTTCCACTGCAAGAGGTGGACCTCTCCTTGGAAGAAATGGAAGCTGGAAGAAATTAAGTGCCCCCTAGGCCACGCTGTGCTTCTTTCCTCTTAGCATCGCTCAGAAAAGTTACAAAAGAGGTAAAGTCCCTGTAAGGGAATAAAAGCTGTACAATCTCACATTTTTAATGCCTCTCAAACCTGGTGTCCAGCATTTAGTCTCTAAGACTGCCAGTCGGCCATTGAGTAAGATGTCTCCACTGTCCCCACTTCCCTGTAAAGGAGAAAAGGCAACCCTCCCACACCGGAGCCCCAAAGGGGGGTCCGGTCCCAGAAGCCCCAGCCCCAGGCCGCCCTGGGACCTGTCCCTGCCTGGCGTCCCGCTGCCTGGCGCTCACCCTGCTCTGGACCGCGGTGCAGCCTCCGCGGCTGGGAGGAGAAAACTGCGGCGGGCAGGCGAGCCGGGGCGGGGACCGCGCCGCGGTGGCCGCTCTGCGGCTCGGAACAGGGCCCAGGCTCGGCCTTCCCAGGGCCCCAGCCCTGCCGCGCTCTCCTCCCCTCCCCGAATCCCACCTCGAGTCCCGCGCCCTTAAAGGAAGTCCAAGGCTTTGCCCGGTCGCCAAGAGGGTGTCGGCCCCTTCTTTCCTACGGCGCGCGCCCCGCCTGGGCTCTTCGGGGCACCGCCGCATCCTCTCGGCGGGCGCCCGTCGCCTTCCTCCCCGGGGTTGACCCCCACGCGTCTCCGGGAGGTTATTCCCCAGTCTTTCCAGCCTGTGGGCGGCGGCCTCCCGGAGCCGCGCGTGGCTGTCCCCGCA
>NC_043714.1:70467203-70510678 GCF_006229205.1 Suricata suricatta | reverse complement strand
CCCATCCTCACCCCGCCTCCCCGCTTCCCCGGCTCCAGCCTCCGCCGGCGGAGCTCCACTATGCCAGACAGTTTCGACACTTTGCAAAGACAAAGACCAGAGGGAGGAGGAAGAGGAGGACGAGGAGGACGAAGAGGAGGAGGGAGAGGAGGACGGGGCGATGTGAGCCGGGAAGGGGGCCAATGTTCCGGACCCCCACCCCGCTTTAGTCTCTTCGGAGCCCCTCATCTCCAAAGCCGCGGAAACTCCAGCGTGTTTCCAGCTGCGGTGAGTGAGCGCGCCGAGCCCGGCGCAGCCGGGGTGCGCGAGGGGCTGCGTCCGCCGGAGTTGGGGCTCGGGCAGTTTCGAGTGTGTTCTCCAAGAGGAGGGGTGACGGCTCGGAGCCGGGAACAGAGGTGGTCGGGATGGGTCTACGAGGGCTTGACAGTGGAAGTGGGACTATAGACCCCAGGCGCCCGGAGGGAGACGAGCGCAGGGAGACCCCTTCCTTCCCTCGCCACGGCGTCGCCGAGGTCTTCGGCAGAGGGAGGAGGTCGAGGAGGAGGCCGGGGCTCCGGGATCTTTTGCCGTGATTGGAAGAGCTGCTGGGACCTCAGCGGGGAGCCTGCGCCAGGACCGGGGCAGCGGTCCCCGGGGTGGCCCCAGTGACATTGCACCGGCGCCAGGCTGGAATCTCCCTGATCCGGGCCGCCAGAGGGCGAAGCGGCCAGCGGGGCCGCCGGTGGGACGAGTCCCCTTGGGGTGGCTGACTCCGGAGCTTTCGAGTGGAACGAGGGGCGCGGGGGCAGGCGGAGGCTGCCGGTGATCCGGTCTAGCCGCTGCGGGACAGGGTACCGATCGAGCCTCCAACTCAGCTGCGAGCAGGAGGACATCCGGGAGCTGGCCGTCGCCCTCGGGGACGCCGCCGGCCCACGTTGCTCCGGAGGCGAAGGAGAAGTTGGCGTCCGGGACGAGGCGGCTGGACGTGGCGTGGTGGGCAGGGAGGTATTGGGTGGGCGCAGGGGAGCGTGGCGGGGGTGGTGCTGGTGGCAACTCGAAACTCTTGAGTCCGCCCCAGCCCCGTTAGGCGCCACAGCTGCAGCGAAATAATTTGACAAAAGTTAGCAACTTGTCTGCGTCTCGTGGGTGTGTGACCCGCGCGCGGCAGGGGCCGCTGTTTGGGAGAGCGCAGCGCGGGGGCAGCGGTGACCCTGGGGCAGAGCGTCCGGATGGGGCTACGGCTAGATTCGGAATCCGGACCGTGGCGCAACTTTGAGCTCCTCCTTTCGCCGAGCGTGAGTGTGTTTGAGCGTGACCTTGCGGGAGGAAGCGCGGCTGAACTTGAGATGGGGGTTGAGGCTGCGCCCGGGCTGCCTTCTCCGTGCCCCACGGCCCGGTCTCTGGGGACCGGCGTCTGCAGCGTCTGGGTTCGGATCAGCGGCTGGAGCCCGGAGTCCTTCCAGCCTGCTACCCGAAGGTCCTGGCCAGCGCCTGCCACTCGCTGGGCTTGGTGGGGGCGCTCGGCGGGCGGACACGTGCGCGCCCAGAAGTGCGCGAGTGGTGGGGGCTGGGCCGGTCACTGCGTCTCACGCACTGTGTGTGTCCCGCAGAGGGAGCCGGCTTCGTCCCTGAGGGCAGCGACCTCTTTGCCGCGGGGCCGCATCAGGCGTCCGCCTGGCTTTCACTTGCCCACCTCCAGGGAATCCTCGTTCCTTCTGGCTCACCTCCCTCGCGGGATCCCTCGCCACGCGGATTTGGGCCGAGATGGTCCCCTAGGGAGACAGCGAGCGCCTACCGCCACTAAGGCTGAGTGTGTGTGTTTGGCTGGGCAGGGAGGAGGAGGAGGGACGGAGGGGTGCGCGGAGAACGTGATTCGCAGAGAACGAGGTTGTCCTGGAGTGGTCGCCACCCCGCTGGACACACAGTAGGGACTAAGGCTGTTTGAAAAGGCCTCTAGATGGAAATGCGCTGGCAGCGGCCAGGAAGTCCCCTTCTCGCCTTCTCCTCCCCATTTTTACTACCGAATTTACGTTCATCCCCCTAATCAAGGCCTGGCTTCTAGGCGTGCTTTGAGCACCTACTACGTGCCGAGTTAAGAATTGGGCTGTTTGGAAGCGGAGGGCGGAGCCGCCTGGTGTTCCTTCCCTGGAGCTTCGTAAGGCCGCCCAGGAGGTTCGCAAAAGGCAAGGCGCACTGCCCCCTGCGGGCCGTTATGGAAAATGCTGCCTGGGTCCGAGGCGGGGAAGGGGCGCTGGCGGTGGCCCCTTGCCTGGGCTCCTTGGAGATACCTATCTGCACCTCCTCTTCCTTCCCCCAAAGCCATAGCCTGGCCATTTCCTGAAATCCCATAGTTGGCTGAAAACATCGACCGGAGTTCACCATCACGCACACCCCCACCCTCCCCGCAGATCTGGGTCTTTCATCGTATCCCTCTCTGACATTGGAGCCTGAGACTTGAACGTCCAGAATCTCAGTTTTCATATCTGTAAAATGGGGGTCATTACTATAACCTTACAAATGTGTTGCACAGAGCGGTACGTAAAACTGTGAATATGTGTGCACATACAGATATACACATTCACACTATTTGTGCATATTCACATATAGTGACTTCAAGCCTGGGGAAGGGAATCTCAACTTCCAAGAAATTTACTTTTGCTGAACAAATCAATAAATAACAGAATGAGTAGGGGGCCCCTTTCTCCGCCTTTGAACAACCCCACGAGCCTGGCGATGTACCATCCCTGCGTTTTGCCCATCTCACATTCGCTGTCCAGGCTTTACCACTGGGGCAAGGCCAGGGCCTGGGCTGTGGCAGGATCTTCCCTCACCCCCTCCTGGCCCGGCCAGGCTTGGGGGGAGGCCTCTTGAACACTGGGCTGAGGAGAAAACAGGAAGTGTTGCCAGAGCAAATGGCAGAGGGTTTTTTTTTCAGGGGGTGTGGATTCCGCTCTGTGCGCTCTGCCCGGCTCTGCCCCCGCAGCGGAAGCTGACTTCTGAGTCACCTGCTTGCTGACCTCAGGCCTGTGTTCCCACTGACATTGCCCCCAGCTGGGCGTATCAGCAACCCCCTGAGGTCAGGGACCTCCACAGAATTGACTGTCTGGAGCCTTTGGTCCCCTAGGTGTGGTGGGGCCTGGCAGGGAGGGGTCCTTGCAGATCTGGAGCCTCGGGGGTGGGATGGGCTCTGCCTCCCCCCCAATCCCCGCCCCCGCACCCCACCAGGCCAGGATATCTTTGGCATGAAAGTTCTCAGCAGCACCCTCACCCTTCACCTCCAGGACGGGGTGTCTCTGAACCTCCTGGTCAGCTCACCTAGCTTGCTCTGTGGGGCAAGCTGCTGACTCAGAGGAGTTCTATTTGGACAAGCCTTTGCCTTATGGAATCCAAACCTTAACCCCCTCCCCAGGCTCTCTCCCACGCCACGAAAAGCAAGCACAGTAAAGTAAAACAAATCCACCAGGGATTTTATCCTGCTTCCCAGTAAATCCTGTACACACAAAGGAAAAAAAACCCACCCACCAGTGGAAGAGCTGGCCTGGTCACAGAGAATTCTAGAGTCAGGTTCACATGCCCTTCGTTCAGTTGCAGAATACGTATGTAACCTTCGCTCCCGCCTTGCGGTCCTGAGGATCTGAGAGCTCTCTTCTTGGATTTGGGCACAGGAGCCCCACTTTGGGCCCCAGAGGAAGTCCCAGAGCCAGTGCGCAATTGCTTTGTAATTTGGCACCTATCCGTTCCAGGCTCTGGTCTCAGTTTCACTCTCTGCAAAATGAGAGGCTTGAAGTTCTGCTAACGTGACCTGGGGGCCCTTAAAGCCTTTCTTGGTGAAGACAGCCTGCACCCTGCTTGGTTTTGCTTATGTGTGTGCTTACACTCCACGCTCAGAACCTTCCGGGCATTCCTGGCCTCAGACTACAGGGCCACCCCGTGCAAGGCCGTCTCCCTTCCCTTACTCACTGAGAGAGTGCTCCGGACTCCCAGAGCCCACGCCCACTTCGAAAAGTCATTCGTCAGCACTTCTTAGCACCAGAGGTTTCAGACTCCAGGGTTCTGAAACTGGGCAGAGCCAAGGTGACATTTTTGGGGGAGTCCCAATGACGTGTATGGTGAACAGGAGCCTTGGCAACTTCTCCAGGACCCACATGGTTTCCTCTCTAAGAGCTGATAATATTCATAGAAATCATTTAAAGTCTTTCAGATTAATTAAAAAATACAAAGCCCAGGGGGAAAGTCAGGGGACCCTGAGTGACCGAGGTGACCTAGCACACCGGTTGGTCTCCTCTCCGAATAAGTGAGTGCCCCGTCTTTCTCGTTCCCTGCACCTCCTTTCTTTTCTCTCCACTTAAGTCTCTGTTTCCTCATTGGAAACCAACACTCCTCAGGAAGCCTGGATTTGATTGTTTCTTGGATCTTGTTGTTGGATGGATTATTTTGATCCAGCATTTATTAGGAACTTATTAGGTTCTGGTCACCATGCACGATGCTGGAAATACAGAGTTGGAAGAACATGCAATCAATCCTTGTCCCTTACCATCCCCCAGAGGTCACGGTCTGGAGGGGAGGTGCGGGGTGCCCTTGAAGAGTTTGTTACAGTATAGTTTGTGCAGGGTGGGAGCCTGCCTGTAGAGAGAGGGCTGGGACAGAGAAGGGACCTGCCTGAATCCACTGAGGAGACAAAGCCTGAATAACTAGGGGAGTCACACCGCAGGAGAGCGAAGGTATTTTCTTGACTGCGTAGAACTGGTGTTTAATTAAAGTGGTGTGCGCCCAGTGTGCCCAAGAAAAATAAAGTAAAATGAAATACAGACTGGATGTGGTCTGTTCTGCGTGGTTCTGCAGAGGTGAGGGGACTGGGATTTCAGGGCCTCTGTGATTTGGCCCGGTCCTGCAGTAGGTGTCGATTTCTGGTTTGCTTGGGTGGGCTTCGTCATTGCTGCCCAGCCAGCGTGCAGGTCCCTGAACTGGGGTCTCCCAGGGGTTAACGGGCAGTGCAGTGACGGCTGCGTTGCTTTCGCTTCAAGAAAATAAAATTCTGTGCTTTATCTTTCATCCTTGTCCTTAAACTTGATGAGAGGGCTAGTGGGGACGTGCAAGGGGGAGGGTGCTCCGTGCTGTGCCCTGAGCCCCTCCTGTGTGGCCTGATAGGCTCAGTGACAGGTGTGACCTGTGTCAAAGTTGGACACATGTGGCGTGGACTCGATCCATCAGCGTTAACACTAGGATGAGTGTTAGAGACAGGGCTTTGGTTTCAGAATGTTTCCTCCTGAGTCGAGGGGATCCAGGCAGGGATATTTCCTAGACCTCAGTCAGAACTCCGGGCTCCGGGTCCTGATCCCATCCGACCCACTGAACTTCTTGGAGTCGCCCATTTCCTCAACTGGTAGATGGAGGTATAGAATTCCCACCGTGCTGGGGCGCTGGGTGGCTCAGTCTGTTAAGCCTCAACTTTGGCTCAGGTCAGATCTCACATTCGTGGGTTCGAGCCCCGCGTCAGGCTCTGGGCTGACAGCTAGCTCAGAGCCTGGAGCCTGCTTCTGGTTCTGTGTCTCCTTCTCTCTCTGCCCTTCCCCCTCTCATGCTCTATCTCTCTTTGTATCAAAAAAAAAAAAAAAAAAAAGAATTCCCAGAGTGCTTAGGAGAGTTGGGAGGGGCCCACGGGAGGAGGCCGTGACCTTGCCTTGATAATAGAGTAACATCCGCTTTTTGGTAAGCACTTAGGGTGTGCCCAGCACAGGAGCGGGTATTTGTACACCTGAAGCATTCCGGGTCCCAGTGGGGAACCTGCACTCACAGATGGAGCCGAGAGCTTAATAAGGACAATGTCTCCAGAGAAGGGAGCAGCATTTAGGGAAGTCAGCAGGGGATGTAGGGGTACCTGAGCCCAGTTACCACCCCCCAACCCCCCTGCCCAAGAGACCCACGGGGGATGGGTGAGGGGCACTGGGAGCTGATGGAAGGCTCAGAAGAAAGCCTCTCTCCTCAAGCTGGCCGGGAAGAGCCTGGGAGATAACGTTGTCATCTTGCTCTGCCCTGCTTGCCTTCCAGAATCCTTGGGGCCCCAGGAGCTGAGCCCAAGCAGCAGCCAGAGGCCAGAGAGCTGCTTGCTGGAGCCTCTCGGGGCAGGGCCGCCCAGGAGGTGATCTTGCACTCACCTGCCCTCTTATTTGATTCTGCAGCAGCCAGGGGCAGGCGTGGCCACAGGATTCCTGAAGGACCAGCTGGAGGCGGGCTGGGAACTCCCTTGCTCCAAGCCAGGCCTCTGGGGGAAGCTCAAGTTTTAACCCCTGTGCTCCATTCCCCTGGGAAGATAGAAGAGTCAAGTGTAATATACTATTGGGGCGCCTGGGTGGCCTACTGGGTTACGCATCTGAGGGGCTCCTCATGATCTCTGGTTCGTGAGTTCGAGCCCCGCGTCACAGCCCACTTCAGATTCTCTCTCCTTCCCCTGTTCTCTCTCTGTCTCAAAACTAAGTAAACTTTTTTTTTTTAAGTGGAAGATACTATTACGAAAATCTTTAAGCCTTCAGTAGCATCTTTGAGAAGCCGAGTAGCCTCGGAATTAAGGCTTTGGCCTGAGGCTTATCACTTATTTCTAGGTGATCATCGTTATTCGCCTTTTCTGGGTCTCAGTCTCCACTTCTGTCTTGGGGATGATACTCCGCAGGGTTGATGTGACAATTTAAAGAGTCACTCAACAAACCTTAGCTTTGTCCCCGAGGGTCAGGGTTCAGACATGCGGTGTGGGAGAGGGTGGTGGTCGCTCCTGCCCTTTTAGCCTAGGTGATATGCAGCTACCACTATTTGAAAATTTTTATCTTAAAAAGTTTTTTTCTTGCAAAAACATCTGGGGATGTTTGGACCGTTTCTTCGGACTCTGTGTATGTGTATGTGTGTATATATTTTTTTCTTCTGTAAAATAGGTAAAAGTTATCTAAGTTTGATTCTAGAGCCTTAAGAGAATGTAAAATTCAAGTTAAACAATCTCAGCAATCAGAGAAGTTGAGAAGGAAAGAACATTAGTTCCAAATTATTTGGTGGAATTAAAAAGGGGGTCACGAATGAGTTTTGGTAGGTCCACATTTGGGTATGCAAAAAAAATTTTTTTTTTAATTTCACCAGCTACCTTCAAAAAAGAAATCAAACCCAAATAGATATCATTGTGATAGATTTTGCTACATTAAAAAGAATTCATTTGAGTCCACATTGAACTAACAGACCAAAATGGCTAAAAATTCCCTTCATGAATATTTACTTAGCAGAGGGCTCTTGAGAAAAACCCAACCAAAAAAAAAAAAAAAAAGAAAAAGAAAAAGAAAAATCCCAAAACAAAGCAAACCCAGCTTCTTCTCTAACTGAGAGGGTGGAATGACTCCAATATTGTTTCATGCTCAAAAAGCCTAAAACAACTCCACATGAAAGACGAAAATCCAGCTAATTGGGCATTTACCTTTTCAGAAATAAAAGGCTCAGTGGAAAGAAAAGGAAAGGAAAGAAGAAAAGAAAACCTCTTTCCTTGGAAGACTAGACTGGAGCCTAAAATAAACTCGTCGCCTGGCCTGGCCCAGCGACGCGGGGCCACGCTCCCCCTCCGTCTCTCCGGTGTGCCATTGCAGTGATGCGCTGAGGGCTGCCAGCCATCTGAGAGCTAAAATACCTCTCAAACCCCCTGACCTCTGCGTTCACGGCCAGCGGCTCAGCCCTGACCCTTTCTGGACTCTGTTCCAGTTCCTCTAGCTGCTACCCTGGGGTAAGGGTCCTCCCTGTGTGGCCGAGGAAGTGACTTCCCCAAGGTCCCACGGTCTCTGCGCCCAGATCTTTGGTGTGCCCGCAATTACCCATGGGCAAAGTGGGTCACCCCTGGGAAGGGTAAGCCCACGCTCTGACACACAGCCGCACAAGACAGTGGCCTGGCTGCCCCGTCCCTCTAACTCAGCTCATCCCTCACAGCCCCCACTCCCCACCTCGAACGGTACAGAGGAGCAGGTGACCCGGTTGACACCAGGGCACGGGCTCGGGAACCGGCAGACCCAGCACTCTGACCCTGCAGTCGTCACCTCCCTTCTTCCTGCCCCTCGGGGCTTGGCTCCCGCCACCTCACCCTGTGCTCCCTGCATCTGCTTGGCTCAGTCTGAGAACAGTAGCGAAGGAACCCAATCGAAGTCTTAGTGTCCTAATTCGATCTTCGAGTCCACTTAAGGGACCAGCCTTTATCACCATCATAACACGACACTGCCCAAGACACCATGAGGCCACATCGCATTAAGTCAATGGCCACGGCTACCATGTACGGTTCACGCAGAGAGAGGGTACAGAGGAACTGGAGCCAGAAGCCAGTCGCCCCATCACGGGGTTGGGAGGGGGATCTGGGGGAGGGGCCTGGGTCAGGTTTTGCTGGGGAGACTCAGATAGGGACAGCCTAGTGGAACTTCCAGAAAGAAGCTGTCCACAAATAACTTGGCCGTTTAGTCAGGTGGTTTCCCAACCGGGTAGTTATTTTGCATGTAAATAATTCTGTCAAGGGGAGGGAGTCATCAGGTACATGGAGTCAAACCCAGGGAGCAGGGGCACGAATGGGATTTATAAGAGAAAGGGAGAGAGCCGACCGGAGGAGCCTGGGAATTCGGAACCCTGCTTCCACATCTTTTGAACAGTAAACTGCTTGACTCGCTCGCATCAGAGAGGTTACTGTGTGCCTTCTGTACTTGAGAAAGATTTCAAAGAATATAATTTCAGTTGATACATTTTCTAGAAAACCCCGAGAGAGTTTGTTTCCTTGCAGAGCCTACCTGGTAGCTGCCCTGGGTTCCCGTGTGCCCAGGGCCTACCGTCAGCACCTCTGCGTTGGCCGGACCAGGACGAAAACTTCCCGTCAGCAGACCTGACCTTTCCTTTAATATTACTTTCCTCGTCTTTATAACAGCCCTGTAAAGTCACTGCTTGTATTTCCCCCCAATTCCATTTACAGAGGTGGAAACTGAGGCCCAGAGAAGTTAAGTCACTCGCCCGAATTCCCATCGCTAGAGAAGTGGCCTTTCCTAACGCTTCGTTTCTGCCCCAGGCCCAAGATCTCAGGATCAGCCCCTGTCTCTGCATGGGGGGGGGGGGGGGGGGAAGGGTGGAAATAGCCCCCCAAAGAGGTGCAGATGCAGTGCCCTTCTGTCCCCGGGCCCACCCTCGCTGCGTGCCATCCCACCCCGTGGCCATGGCAACGGGACCCAGGTTCGGTAGCATCTCTGGAGGGGGATTCCTGATTGTCCTCCGCATGCTGTTTCCCACCAGGTGGGGCTCCTAGACTTTTCCCCGCTTCACCGCTTGGTGCCGGTGGTGGGATGGGTTCACTGAGCTAACGTGATAGACTTGCTGGATTTTTCTGCCTCTGCGTGGGACGCTGTGTTGCTGGTTCCAAGTATGCGTCCTATGGGTTGTAGTCCTACATTGAATTCAGAGATCTCCGTAGTGCTTGGGGATGGAGGATGGTCTGGGAGCCCTGGGGGTGGAAAACCGGTCGGTGAGCAGAAACACTTAGCTAACGGTTTGTCATCAGGCGTGGAGACCCACCCAGCTCCCAGGGAAGGTGCCTCCTGAACGGCCTGCTCCAAGGAACATGATTAGTAGAGGCTGCTGTTGCAACACTGGAAAATTCCCTTTTAATAACATCTTCACAATGGAGAGAAAGGTCTGCTGTTCTCCTTTCCTTAATCCTACCACCTGGTGGAGAGTCTGATGAATAAAGACCTTTGCTTGGGAAACATACGAGCTGCCACAAACAAGAATGTCCTTGTGGGGGGTATTCCAGGTTGTTCCTAGGGCAAAATCTTAAATCTGAAACCTCAGTCTTCTGGCCAAAAAGGAAAGTAAAATGAAAAGGAGAGATTAGACGTCAGCGAGGTCCCGCTCCACCGCCTGCTAGAAATTTCAAATGAAAAACACGCCTTTCAGAGGGGTTTGAAGAATTGGTTCCGGCGTAAGGTCTGCCGCTATTTTTCTGTCTCTACCTATGACAAGGAACAAACTGAACTAAGCAGAAACGATCTGCGAACTCTAGGATCATTAAAATTAGACGGATGTCTAAACCATGCCAAACATCCAAAGAAGGTGGAGAAATTGACTGGCCCCCGGACACAGTTTTAAAGATGGGAATCTGCCCGCATCCTTGGGCGTCTGCCCTGGGGTGAAGTAAAGGAGGTTTCTCTTTTTCTCTGCAGGCAAGCCGTGGTGTCAGAAGCTGTGATTGTTCCCGGAGCGGGTGGGAGGAAGGTGTGTTTGAGTACACTGAGTGACAACACGTTACAGAGGTTGCATGTTGAAGGAGCATGAGACAAGAAAGAACTGTAAGACCCCAGCATTTGCAGAGGCTCAGCGGTGCCCTTGTTTCACCTCCCTCTATTCCAAGGTTTCAATTATTCATCTCCTGAGTCATTCATTGATTCACTCAATAAAAGTATTGGCTCTGCTGCTTCTTAGCTGTGTGACCTTGAGTGAGTTGCTTAATCTCTGTGTGCCTCCATTCCTCATCTACAAAATATGGGTAATAGTGCCCACCTCCCAGTAGGTACTAAATAGCACTAAATGAGTTGGTACTTCGAAAGTGTTTAGAATGGTGCCCTGCAGGGCGCCTACTCAAAGTGTTTGCTAAGTACGTGCTTTGATCACGATCCTTGTTTCAGTGCAGAAAGTCAGCATCGCATGAATTGCTTTCCTCACCTCTACTCTCCCCTGTGGTTATTCTGTGTCTGCTTGAACACCGCTAGTGAGGGCGAGATCTGGGCCCCACACGCGGCCCTTGGTCCTCTGGACACCTCTGTGGATGAGGAAGCTCTTTGCCACCCAGACCTTCCAACCGTGGGGGGCTTCCTGGAGGAGGTGATCGGGTTGCAGCGCTGGGGCTGTCTGAATTTAAGGCTGAGAAGCGGTCTGAGTTTATGAAGCCTGGGCGTGGCACTGGACCCCAGAGGCACCTAAGACGTGGACGTGCCATCTTAGACACCCCCTGCCCCCTGCCTCACGGCGAAGCAGACAGCTCAGACACAGGGCCGGTCTGTGTGATTCTTCAGCCCGCCCGCAGGCAGAGCCAGGGCAGGAAGCCAGCCCGCAGTTTCCAGCTGCCAAGTCCTGCCTTCACCGCTGGGTTTCTGCCCGACTTGGGAAGCTCAGGGTGTCCTAGAGAGCGAGCCTCCCTTGTCCACCCCAGGCCAGCAGCCAGGGACCCCAGCGGCCGGGTCTCCTGTGCCCCCTTGCCCCCAGCCCTCTCTGCCGGTCTGTTGGCATAGTGCTTACACCCGTGGCCTCCCAGACCACCCCTGCCCACGGGCTCCTGTGACCTCCCTCTGAGCAGGTCTGGGCTGGGTTTTATGCATTCCGGTGGCTGTCTGCCCTCTTGTCCCTCCAGAGGTTCTGCCCAGGAAATACTATGTTCTGGACATTTCGGGCTCATTTAACGTCTGAGCAGGGCTCTGTGGTTGTTGCTGTTATCAGTGTTTGGACAGTTGGGAAGGCGAGGTTCACTGAGGTTGGCCATTTGACCCCCCAGGTGGTGTCGAATTTGGGGGGTGGGGGCTGTTATACCCCCTCGCCCACGCCACCGGATCCTGCTCTAAGGCACCCACGTGACAGAGGATTCCTGGGTCCAGTGTGTCTGGTGTCGCAGCCCGCACTCACACACCCCTGCCAGCCTGCCTCCCACCTCACTTCACTTTGTTCCTGAGAATCAGATAAGAGGCCAGAAGAACAAAGCCACCCCCGCCACCCCGCCCCCGCCACCCCTGCCCCGCTACCAAGCCATATTTCACAGGGCTATAAATAGGACGGTTAATGGTGGCACTCCGGGTCACATCCAGCACGGACAGACTCCGAGTGACGCCAGCCCTGTCCTCTGGCTCAAGGCTCCATGGTCAGCAGAACTTTCCTCTCTTCACTTCCTTCCCTTTTTCTTCCTTCCCTCTCTCCCCCTGTCCCCTCATCCACAAACTGTTGTTCTAGAAGGCCGTAGTTGCGCCTCCTTAATTAGGCCGCGGTTGCCTGGAAAACAGACACGGGCATCGGGCGTCGTATTTCACAATCCCTCCTGGTCCGGGCCGACTCTGGGCAGCACAGAGTGGCCGGGAGGCCCAGAGGGAGGCTCCTCGCCTGCTCGGAAGGCGAATTCAGTTCCCCCAGCAAGGAAGGCCCGGGGCGCACCTCCTGTCGGGGAGGCCTGGGGGCACAGGGGTGGCGAGGACCAGGAGAACACGGGCGGGCTCCGGGGCAGAGTGCGGGGCCACCGTGTGTCATCTCTGAGACTGGGGCAGGTGACTTCTGGGTCCGAGCCTTAATCTTCCCCCGGTGCTCTGCGGTAGCACCACCCCTCTTCCTGGCTGGGAGTTGGGATAAATAGAACAGGAGAGAATGGGGGAAAGCCCCAGAGGACAGACAGTGTTGGAGCCAGAAGACAGTGGGATCTGGCGACAGTGGCAGTGAGGGTGGAGAGAGCCCGTGCTCAGGGGACCCCATGGAGGAACCCCGTGGAGGAGCCCCAAGAGGAAGCAAGGCACCTCCCTGTCACATGCTTGGAGGAAGCAGGTGTAAGAGAGGAAACCCGGGAGGCTGTGGTTTGGGAGTTCTAAGCAACCTTTATTTATTCGTAATGAGGAGCAACCGAGGTTTCTTTACCTGCTTCTAGAAAGGTGTAGCCAGACCCGCGTTGTTGGAAAGCCAGCAGGCTGAGGCTCGCGGTGGACGGGAGGGAGGGCCTGAGCCCCCCCGCCGGGGCTCCTGGGAGTGATCGCTGGCCGTGTTTGGGGTGCCTGTCCCCCGGGAGAAGTACTCCTGTCTTTGTCTCTCTGGGCTTGGAGATCAGACCGCACTTGGAGCTGGAACCAGAAGCTGAAGTCGCTGCCGAGAGCTGGGAGCCACCGACGATGTTAGGGAGCCCAGAGCGGAGGTGCAAGCCAGTGAGCCCTGCCACTTACACGTCTGTGGGGTGGGAGATGGGGAGACGACCTTTAGAGCCCAGCCGGCCTTGGGCAAATGACCTAGTGCTTCCAGAGCCTCAGTTTCCACATCTGTGAAATGGGGGTCAGCCTGCCCCCTGCCACCAGAGGACCTCCGTGCAGACTGAATGAAATCATGCACACAGGCTGCTTAGCACGGTGCTGGCCTCTTCATCCACATCCATCCACTCGCTGTGGGTGATAATAAAGTCTCTCCCAAGCAGCCAGACCAGCACCTAGGTTCTAGATTCAGAAATCCACTCAGTCTAACACCCGCCCCCAGCTGGAGCCCTGTCATGGAGGGAGGGGATGCATGGAAGGATAGATGGCCTCCCCAAGACGAGAATGCGTGCTTCCGGCCGGGTGCAGCGCCCTTCATGTCACCCCACCAGGCCAGGCCGGCTTCCTCAGTCCTTGGGCCACGAGAGGGGAGACATGGCTGTGTCAGGAAGGGGCTCCTCAGCTCCTCCAGCCTCAAGTCAGCCAGGATACCTCGGGGTCCCCTGCCCTGCACCCTGCTCCCAGCTGGCCGGCGGCCCTGCTCCGGGCACCCAACCTCCTACTCCAGGCACTTCTGGGTCATCCCACTGCCAGCTCTGGTCTGTCCCTGCACCTGCCTACATCTGGGTCACCTGTCCCCTCTGCAGACAGATCTGCTGGACAGTCTCTGTGTTGATCTCGCTCTCCACGGTCACGGTCATCGTGTTCCAGACGGGAATTCAGATTAAGAAATCGCCCACTGGCGCACCGGCCGGCTGCCTTCCCCCCGCCCCGGGGTGCAGGTGGCGCAGCTGCTGGCTGTGAGCCCGCAATCCCTCACCCACACAGTCGGCTCCTCACGGGCGGAGCCCAGGGGTGCTCTGCTGTCCCTAGTAGTCCCTGCTGGTCCAGGTGGGAGTTGGTTTATTGGCTCCAGTCTTGACTGTGACCTTGGGCAAGCTGCTTAACCTCTTCAAGCCTCCGCTTCCCCATCCGCAAAATGATGCCAATAATAGGTCACATCCCACCGTTGTGTGAAGATTGGCAGAGCGTTTGGGAACCAAGGGCTTAGTTTGGGAAAGTGCCCGTAAGGTGTTACAGGAGGTGTCTGGCACTATTGCTACTACTTGATCATTATTGTTATTCAAGTGTTTTCACACTGGGTTTGATCCGCTTGCTCATGGATCATGGATCGGTACAGCCTTGCAAAGTAGTTGAAGCAGGTACAGCATCCGTTTTACCAAGGAGCAAACTAGGACTCAGAGAAAGGCAGATTGTCCACCGCCGCGGAGCCTGGCTTGACCGGCCTCTCCTGGTCACCACCTCCGGCAGCAGGGCACAGTTTTGGAGTATGACATGGCCACCGGCCTCTGGGAAAAGACTCCTGTACGTTAAAAGGGCAGCGATTTTATTCAACCGGACCCAGTGTTCACAATTACCCAGATTATCACCGCTTGCGAGGAGGAGAAAGCTGAGATTTATTGAGCAAGCCGGCCGCACTCCGGGGGATGTAGAGTTCTGCTTCCAGACCCCTCCTCGGCTCCCCAAAGAATCATGATCGGCAACCAAACCCCCTTATGAGATTTATCGTGTTCTATTGCATGATGCGAAGGAGCATCAAAAAGAACGTCAGGGGGCACACCTGCTCTGTGAGGGGTAAAGAGGAAAGATTTATGTGCCCTAGTCTCCCATGTGGCAGGTAGAGTTGGTGGACATGTTTCTTGCTTCCGAATCTCCTGGTTTAAACCAGCAGCTGGGCCAGTACCCCGTGGCTGCCAGTTGGACAGATAGAAATGAAGGGGCAAGTGGCCTGGGAGAGGAAGGGAAGGGAAGCACGTGGAATTATGGGGTGATGCAGGAGAGCAGGTGCTGTGGAAAGAGAGCCATTTCGGAAGAGGTTTTCGGGGTGCGAGTTGGAAAGCAAAGGCAAGGAGGGTCTCGGTATAGAACGAGGCTGCCCCTGAGACCAGCAGGTGCAGAGTGGGGTGACTCTCTGCTTGGCGTATTTAGCGCCCCGGCGCCATGTCAGGAGCTGAGACACGGAGGCCGGGGAAGGTGGGTGACACCCGGGGAACGGTTGTGGTTTTAAAAAGCCCCACAGTTGCAAGCTCGCCTGTTTGGGGCCGGGCATCCGGTGCAAATGGATGAAGATAAGCACAGGAAACCATGGGTGCCCGAAAGTGACCCAGCCTGGGGTGTGGAAGGGAGTCTGTTAAAGAAAACATTTTGGACGTGTGACTCATGAATGGTGTTGTTCGTTGTCTCATTCAGGAAATAGGCACTGGCTTTCTCGCATGTGGCAAGCGGCGTGCCCGGTGGTGGAGATGGAGTGGTGTGTAAGGATGGGCACACTTGTGAGCCCATGGAGTGCCCAGGCCAGTGGCACATGCTGTCTGGGAGCACAGTGGGGCCTGGCCTTGTCAAGGAGGCCGGCAAATGTGTCCCTGGGAAGGGCCGTTGATACTGAAATCTAGAGTGTGTGGACAGTACAGAGGGAAAGAGAGGGAGCAAGTTCTAGACGCCTCTGTGGGCTGCTAAGAGCAGGGAGCGGCATCAGAGGAGGTGGGAATGGCAGGTCTGGTCCGGAGGCTGGGGCAGTGAGCACCCCCCACCCCGCAACCTTAATGCTTCTTGCAGACAACAGGGGCTCTCAAGAAAGTTTCATTCCGGGCCCTTGCATTTTCTGTGACACTGACCCGGACTGCTCTGGCTGAGGCCACTTTGCGTGTCATCTGTGGAAACATCCCTCCCCCTCAGCGAGCTCCAAATAGAATCTATTTATTGTTGACACCAGACGCCTTTAGACGAATCGAGGGTCAGTTGTAACTAAATCCTGTTGACCTTACATCTAAAATAGCTCTTGAATCTTCCATCTCTCCTTTATCCCACAGCCCTGCCTTAGTTCTGGCCCTCCTCTTCTCTGACAATCACCAACACAGGCCGATCTTTCTTTTTTATTATTTTTTAAAGATTTAAATCCAAGTTAGTTAACCTATAGTGTAATAATGATTTCAGGAGTAGAATTCAGTGATGCGTCACTTCCGTATAGCACCCCAGAGCTCATCCCAACAAGTGCCCTCCTCAATGCCCCTCACCCATTAATCTTTCTTTCTAAGTTGCAAGCTTATTGCATTTTATCGACACACCAGCAGTATAAAGATTACCTGGCGATTGTATCAGTGAGCCTTCCCTGCGTAACAAGCAGCCCCAAGCCTTAGTGCCTTAAGCAGCAAACATTTGTTATTTCTCCTGATTCTGAGGGTTGATCGGACCCTTCTTGTGGTCTGGGCGGCTTGGCTGGGGCTCGGTGGTGTGGTCCACACACTTGGGGGCTCAGCTGGGCTGGCAGGGATGCCTGGGGCCTCTCCCATGGTGCTTGTCCTCCTCCGGGGGGCCAGGTCTGGGGTTAACGTGGCCCTACAGTGATACTTAGCAGCGAGAAAGGGGAAGTTTTGTGCACAAGCACATGCTTTTTGTCTTTTGTTATTGGCTCATCTGCCAAAGTAAGTTACATGGCCAAGCTCAGATTCAGAGGGTGGAGAAGTGGACCTCAGTTCATGGGGGGAGAGGGCGCAAAACCACACTGCAAAGGAGTGTGTGTACACGGTGGCCCGAGCGATGCGGGGGGTGGGCGCGGGCTTTACTGTCCTGGTGGGTAAGAGGAGGACTGTGGAACCCAACGGAATGGGGGTGTCCCACTGGGGGCTGCTCTCTACCATCTACTGCCTTTGTCATCCTGCTCAGGGCTGCTCACAGGAGCTCTGCAAGCTCCAGCTGCCCATCCATAAAATGGGAATAATTACGGAGGCCACCCCAGGGATTTCGTGAGAAAATGGGGGTCCGTACGGCTCTCAGTGCTTGGGAGAGAGGGGGAAGGACTCAGCCGAGGGTCTCTATTCTTACTTTCAGGTGAGGCCTTCCAAAACCGTCTCCCACCCGGACTACCTGGAGCGTCCTAGTCCTGAACCCACATTTTTCTTTATCCACTTCCTCAGCAACACTTTCCCCAAACCTTTTCTTTTTGCCAAACAGCGTTTCCCTTGAGCGAGGAGCAGCCAAAACCGTCCATTTGCTTTCCCCAGACTGAGTCGGTCACGTGTCCCTCCGTCTCCCAAATATTCGCATCCTTGTATAGTGTTGCCGTGAGGCATTTGTTTATTTTCCTGTTTTCTCCACCAACCCGAGCTTCTTACAGGTGTGAACTGCGGGTTACTCACCTTCTGTCTCTGGTACCTGGCTGTGCTCATTGAACGGGATAGGTGTTTATATCAAAAAAAAAAAATACTTGACGTGTAAATCCCTGGGCGGGGGCGGGGAGCAACGGGTGAACGCCTTTTAATCGTCCTGAGTCATTTTCAAAAGACCGTGATGAACAAAATGTCAAAAATGACTTAAAGTTTCCTCTTCCCTTTCAGTTGGGACCATTTTCAGACTCCGCCTTTCTGACCTGGAAATGCCAGAAGGAACTATCCTCGTCAGGGGCTGTGCTGAGCAAACATTTTGAGCTTTGTGGCGAGGACAGTTTCATTTGAGGACCGGAAGTGGACAGCCCCTCCCCTCAGCCTGCTTAGGTAGGTGACTACGCTCTTCCCCTTGCCCGATTGAGAGGTATTGTCTTTTCTGGTTTCTTCCGCAGATTAATTGGAGTAGCAGGGCAGAGATGCTTTGTCTTGGTCTCTTTATAATTTGGCCTGCTCTCCCGGAGATAGTCCATTAAGAGGGGCCGATTTCTCCTAAAGGGAAAGTTTGGGGACCATTAGAACATCAAGTCACGTCTTTTCTTAAAAGGAAAACCTTCTGTGTTTTTATTAAGCAAGTACTTAAAAACTGGATTGGGAACAGCCTTGTACGACCAGTGCCTGGTGTCCCAAAGAAGGTCTGGAATGAGCCCCAATGAGTGTCAGCACACAATTGTGATCCGGGACAGAATGGGTGGGGCCATTTTTTGTAAATAAAGTTTTATTCGTACGCAGCCACTCTCCTCCATTCAAATATGTCTGCGGTTGCTCTCACGTCGCAACCGCAGTGGTGACGGAGGCTGTGTGGCCTGAAAGCCTGAAATATTTACAGTCTGCCCCTTAATGGAGAAAGGGTACCTTAATGGAAAAAGCTGCCCACATGTAGCCACTCCATACGTGGCTATTTAAATGCTAACTCATTACAATTAAACACAATTAAAAATTTAGCTCTCATTCACACTTGGCACATTTCAAGTGGCCAGTAGCCACGTGACCCACGGCTACCATTTTGGATCGTGCCCATAGAGAATGTTTCCATCTGTGGGGAAGGCTGGCTTGGGAAAACTTGGATCGCCCTGGGCTGTCTCTCTTCACTCTGCCCGCGTCTAACTCAGCTTGCATGTAATTGCAACCACTGTGGAGGAAGGTCGGTGCATGGATGCATGCGTGTGTAGGTGTTCTACATGATTATTGGTGATGCATGGATGTCCTCACATCTATCTATGTGTCTTTTACTATCTATAAAAATGGAATTACTTTTACAGTATCTTTGGACAGCCAACCTGTGTTGCTATATATAATTCCATGTAAAAACTAAGCCATGTGGACCTTGGGATTTATCAGTTTTATGTATACAAATAGGCTGATACAAATATGAGCCTTTCTGTGGTCATAGGAAGGTGAGACAGAGTATAGCATAAGGTCAGACAGAGTAAAGGGGAGGAAGCAATGGCCAGAGTGTCTCCATAGGCTGACGATAGGGGCTAGGGAGATAAGAAAGGAGGAGAGGAAGAAAATGAGCCAAAGATAAGATTTTTGTGAGTCCTGGAAGAATGAGGAATGATGGAGACAGAAGGTAATAGGGAAGGGACTGTGGGTTTACTTTCCAAGAACATGTTAAACCCATTAATGATGATTGGGATGTATCACATCTCAGAACTGGTCTGAGCGCACAAGACACATGGGAGAAGCTTGGACTTGGCCACAGTTCCGCCATCTTGGATGGGTCAGGACTAGGGGTATAATAGAAGGTTCCTCTGGTCAAATATGGCAGGGTGCAGTGGTCCAATCCCTGAGATGCACGGTGTTTACAGATGGGTCTGAGGAGAGAACAGAGAAGAAACTCTAGGTATCCAGGAGGCCTATAGTCAAGGACCCTAAGTTGTGTCTTTAAGAGCTGGGCTTAGTTGACCTTGGGTTGCCCAGGAGCTAGCAAGAACAAAGCAGAGATTCAGATGATGGAGAAAAGATGGAGCTGATATGTGTCCATACATGTAGATCTGAATGGGCGCTGCCTCTCTTCTCTTGGTTGGTCCCCAAGGTCACCACCATTGTGGGTAAGTGCTGGAAGCACCTGAAACAGGTGTGTCCATAACGGACCTTCAGGCAATGGAGTTTAATGCAGATGCGAAGTAATTAGAAGTCGCAATAAGAAAAGGTATTGAGTTTTTAGTACTTAGTATCAAGCACTTCAGGGATAACAGCGGTGATGGTGATAATATTAACAGTGATCATATCATCTATCCATTTTAAGCTTATTATGTGCTGGGTGCACCATTCTGGTAACAATACTTATTATGGTAAGAGCTTCAGAATATTGTGCTAAGCATTATAGCCACTTTTTCTCAGGATATGAACCCCGGGTATTCTTTTCAATTAAACATTGTTTCAATTACTTTATTTTGATATAATTGCAAATTTACAGACAACTTGCAAAAACAGCCCCAAAACATTCCCGGGTACCCTTCACTCAGATTCTGTAAGTGTTAACATTTTACTATTTTTCTTCTATCCTTTCCTCTCTGTTTTTTCCTGACATCAGAAAATCCTTATCACTACTATACAACTAAGTCAGAAACTTGACATTGACTTGCTACTATCATCTAATCCTCAGACCTTACTCCAATTCCGCCTCCCTCAGGGAAGTCCTTCGTAGCAAAAGGAAACCCATTTGGTGTATGTCCTTCTTGGAAAACATCCTTAGTCTTGTATTTCGTGGCATTTGCCACATTGTAGGCAGTTATTTTCCAGAATCTCTCTCAGTGTTGGATTTAGATTTCTGCTTTTGCCGGCCCCCCGCAGAACTTGTGTTGGGTCCTGAGTGCCTCACACGGAAAGGCGGATGCTCACCTGTCCCGCTCCTGCGATGTTGCCTTTATCGCTTAGTTAGCGATGGGATCAGCAGTTTGTCAAGGAGCCTTGGATCCTTTCAGTGCGGAATGGTGTCTAGAAACACCATCTGGTCACAAGGTGTCCGCTGCTACTGACGTAGCATCGCCTCTAGGCCCTCTGAGCAGACAGAGCTGGGAGCTGGGCAGTGTGTGTGTGTGTGCGTGTGTGTGTGCACGAGCGCACATAAATTCATGCATACATAGACACACATATACACACAGCCGTATTTACAGACGTGTGTACACATCTGCGTATACATCCATCTACATCACGTATGTGTGAATATACATGCATAGCTACGTCATCTAGATTGTTTCTAAATCAACCGACGTATTAGGACCACCACGAGAGCATGTTGGAGATGCTGGCTATGACGTTCTTGACATCGACATCTGTCTTAATGACGCTGAACGGCCCCCCAGGCGCCCTGCCGATACCACAGGCCACCACATTTATTAAACTGTGGGTCAGGCCCTGTTCCAAAGTCTTCCCTTACTGTTACCGCTCGTTAGAACCCAGCGGTCCAAGTACAGATGAGGAGAAAAGGCTTGGAAAAGATAACTGACGTACGCAGAGTTACGCAGCTAGTGGATGTGGCAAGTTTACAGCAAGTGCCAGTTTGCCTGTTGGCATTTGATCACATGGTCTGGGGAGACACCACCGTGCCCGAAGAAAACCCGAGGCAGAGGAGGTATTTGTCCTCGTGGACCCGAGACCACGGACGTCCCTCACAGCAGACAGTGACGTTCATGGCAGCAGGAAGGTGACAGCCTGGTGGCGGTCACTTCCTTCCCTCCCCAGGACATGGTTGCGGGTGGCGTCTCTGACGGAGTCGTGAAACACACAGCAGCGTGTGCAGCGGTGCAAGTGGGGGTGCAGGAATGTGCATCGTGGGAGACTGCATATCTGCGCCTGAGCGTTTTCATGGGGGGAGGGGTGTCGTGTGGCCGCTGTCCTGGGCTGGCACAGACCTTGGTCGAGTTGAGGGCGTGAATGAGGAAGTGGCCTCTGTGGGGAGAGGGCGCTTCCTGTCTTGTAAGGGGTGTTCCTGGCCGAGCCGCTTAAGTATACACGCTTCAACTTAAGCACCTTTGTATCCATAGCTCCCAGCAGAACGTTTGTAGGTCGTGAACTTGATGAGTGTCATTCGTGTACATCAACATTTATTTCTGAGCTGTTTCTATGTGCCAGGCACTGTCCTGGGCAGACACTTCCTAGCAGAGAGTGGGGAAGGGGAAGAGATTGACAATAAGCAGGGACATACCTATTAGGACCGATGGGCGGGTCGGGGGGTGGGGTAGGGGGCAGGCAAGGACTGGGCGGAGAGCACGTGTAGCATGCTGGTCCAGGCGGGGCACTCGGAGGAGCTGTTGGTGGAACCCAGCGACACTGCCCAGGGGAGAGCATGACAGTGAGGGTGAGGAGGCCAGGCTGCCAGTCAAAGGACCCACAGGGACCGTCACCAGAGAGTTTGCCCTGGAGAGCCAGGCCCGTTTGTTCCAGGGTATCTTTTCTGGCTCAAAGGGCCATGTACTTGGGCATTGTCCTTCAGGACTCAAGCATTTCCTCTGAAAAAAAAAAAATGTTATCAGCGGGCCCAGAGGCGGACTGGAGGCCAAGGCAGCCTCGCTAGATAAGAGGTGGTCTTGGTGGTCAGAGATACTAACATGGGCAGCAGGGAGACCCAGGTGGAATTTCTATTGCTGATAACCTTGAACAAAAGAGCAAGAGTTTCGGGAACAGGGGCTGTTTCCTTGGTAGAGAGGAGCCCGGGGGCCGGCTCTGAGCCTCTGAAGACCCAGCAAGCACCTTGTACCAGACGATCTTAAGGAGGACGTCCAAGAGTGAGTGGAATTAGCAGAGAGGTTTTGGTTCAGGCTGTATTTTTCCTTTCTTCCTTCCCATCCGTGCATTCATTCATTCATTCATTCATGCTGCAGAAGCTCTGGGGCCCTGGCACTGTGCCAAGAATCCCCAGGGAGGGGGAGGGGGAAGGAGGGAGGGAGGATAAAACAGGAAGACAAGAGCTCTGTCCCTCGAGATAGTAACACTTTAATGGCAGAAACAGACAAATGAACATATCAGTGGTGTTCACAGTTTCAGTTCGGAATTTGGGGAGGCCTGAAGCTAATACAGTTTGGGAGTTCTCTTTAAGAAATAACGATATGAATTATGAGTTTCAAATGAAAGACAAGCCCCAGCTAAGTGTGATGCTACCAGGGGCTTCCGCGGTGTGGGGGAGAGCGCTGTGTCTCCAGGGGTAGGGGGAGCACAGGGGGTGCCTCACAGGAGGCCAGGCAGAGCTAGGCAAGAAGGCTGGTGGCAGGAATTCCTCACCTTCCAGGTCCTCCAAGCCCTTGTTCCTGGGCTAATCCGTGAGGGCTACAGACCCGTTTCTTCTTAGTGCTGTTGGGACTTACAAAGGCACTTTTCTTGCCATTCTACAAGCGGTCTACCTTATGATCCTACTTTGAGAACTGTGTTCTAAGGAGTCACCTGAACTTCCTGAGTAGAAGCACTGACAGAGTGTTTGCCAGAAAGTCTGACTGTGGGTCACATGCTCTTCTAAGAGCCCCAAGCAGTGACACATTTAACTCTTCATAGCCACCCTGGGGGCTAGCTGCTGCCATTCTCCATGTTTCACCGGTGATGGGACTGAGGCACAGAGTGGCTAGGTAACTTAGCTGCGGATGCACAGTAAGTGCAGAACTGGGCTTCAATCCACGTGGTCTGCCTCAAGCCCAGTTCACCTGCTGTGCTGCCTGTCCAAGATCCTCGCTGCCTGATCCTTCCAGAGCAGCCTTGGAGACTGCCCGAGTGGCCCAGGGTTAGGAGAAGGGCTAACATACAGTCTGAGAACTCGTGAGTTGTGGAGGGAGCTTTAGCGGCACATCATACCGCTCAATTGCAGGTGCCAAGGTGGGACATACTGAAAACAAGAATAAAGGTTAACTGCGTGTTAACAGTGCTTGGGAACTGCCTCCCCCCACCTCTTCCTGAATAGGCTCATTCATCCACAGGTCCATTCACAGGTAGTTTCTGAGTGCCCCACCCTGGAGACGCAGCGGTGAGGAACAGAGACCCTGTTTCTGCTCTCACGCCCCTTACGGGGCAGGCTTCAGCTTGCTCCCAGCACCCTGCACGGCCGCATCTTCCTGCAGATCTCTCAAGTGGGATCCCTGCACCTGTTCCCTCATTTGTAAAACAGAGCAGGGGACTCACAGACCCTCCGAACTTCAGAGCACACACTCCTCACAGTTGTTGAGGGAGGCATTGCAGGCATCATTAGTTAGTACCTTCTAGAAAGGTCAGGCACCCACAGCTGAGACCGGGGCAGTTGGCAGCAGTGCAACACCTCCCTGGGTGCTCACATATCCAGCTCTGGTCGACAGCCAAGCTGGAAGGGGGAAGGCAAGCAGCCACAGGCCTCACCACAAGCTCACCGTAACTCTGCCCTTGCCAGCGGGTCCTTAAACTGTTTGAGCCTAGTTCCCCTTGAGATGATGCTCTGGCCCCGCCCAGCAGGGGAGGCGGAGCCCAGCAGGGGAGGCGGAGCCCTGCAGTGGAGGCGGAGCCCAGAGGGGGAGGCCGAGCAGGCAAGGTCTGATGGTTTACTAGGATAGATCTGGGGGGGAAGGGGCCTGGCCACTCCTCCGTCGGCCTCTCTAGGCCTCTGTGACCCAGGTCCCCACGTGTAAGGAAGACAGCGGCAGCGGCCACCTGTGAGGGCCCGTGGGTTGAGGCCGGTGCGTGCAGAGCCGGGCGCGGTGCCAGTCCCGGTGCCAGGCCCATGGTCAGTGCTGACACCTCACCCGAGTTATTATTCACAGCGGGGCCTGAGCGGTGGCCGCCGGTGAGCTATGAGGCTGCCACCCAGGCTCCCTCCCAGCTGGCTCTGGTCGGGTGTTTGGCAGCAGCGGAATTTCTTCCAAGGGAGGATGGACATCCAGGGGTAACTGCTGTGGCCGGGCCCCGAGACTCTGACAATGCTCGTGCCACAAGAAGGGGGGCCACCAGAAGTGTGGAAATTTCCTATGTGCTCTGGAAGCCAAACCCACGGATCTAGTCTGTTTCGGACAACTGATTTTTATTGCAGTCATGCCTGGATGATAAGCACGTGGGCATTGACCGATAACCTTTGTTCCTAAAGGGCATCCAGTCACAACCTTCCTCTTTTCGGTGGCCATGTCTCTAATGGCCCTGGGACAGAGTCCAGATTCCATAGCAAGACAGACAAGCCTCATCATGACCTGGGCCCCAGCTGGGACCTTCGCCTTATCACTGCCCACCCCACCTCTGTGAACCACAGAGTAATTTTAAGTACAACATTAAAAGTATTAGACTGTTTTTTAAAAATTTTTTTGTAAGAGAGAATCAGAGTGCAAGCAGGGGAGGGGCAGAGAGAGAGGGAGACGCAGAATCCGAAACAAGCTCCAGGCTCCAAGCTGTCAGCACAGCTCCCTACAAGGGGCTCAAATTCACGAGCTGTGAGATCATGACCTGAGCCTGAAGTAGGACGTTTAATTGGCTGAGCCCCCCAGTGCCCATACACTGTTGTGTTTTTATTTAAGATTTATTTTTGAGAGAGAGAGTGCAAGCAGGGAAGGGGCAGAGAGAGGGGGGGGGGACAGACGATCTGAACCAGGCTCTGCACTGACAACAGCGAGTCTGATGCAGCTCGAACTCACAAACCCTGAGATCACGACCTGAGCTCAACCTCCTGAGCCAACCAGGCGCCCAAGAGTGTAGACTAAGACAGGCAGCCTGAGTTCAAACCACAGCTCTGTTGCACACTGTACCATGTTGGGCAAGCCACTGAACCTGTCTTGATCTGCATTGCCTCATCTGCAGTACGGACACAGGAGATGACAATGGTGCCAGCCCATAGGGTGTTGTGAGGATGAAATACGTTACTCTCCACGTAAAAATGCTTCGGTCCCTTCTGGACACAGAAGTCCCTGTGGAGTCTGGACCAGCCCTTGTAATTCGCCTGTGATTGCAGATACCCCATCTGATAGCATCCACTGTCAGGAAACTTTGAGAAATACCAAGGTTTATTCCCTACCAACTCCTGAGGATACACAGCACGCCCGGGCCACACAGCGAGGTCATGAGGAGAGAGGGACAGAGAGAGGGACTGGGTTCTGCCTTTACTGGGGTTGAGGGTGGGGAGCCATGTTTGTAGGGGGTGTGAAGTGCTCCGAGAGAGGCATGAGGACGCTGCCGATGGAGGGTGGCTGTGGCTGGCCCCACTCCGGAGGCTTGGAGGAGGGAGCACCTTGTCCACGTGGTGCCTGGGGGACAGCCATCACCAACCCCTTGGGGGCAGGGGCATACCTGGGGAATCTGAGCAGCAGACACTGTGGGGAGCCCCTGCAGAGCAAGTGAGGGGCTGGCAGGTGGTCAGGGAGGAAGCGGGGAGGCCCGTCTTAGTGGCCTCCTTGGCCTGTGGGTGACCAACATCTCCAAGTGTGACACCGTGCCTCTCGATGGACTGCAGTGACCTCCTATGGCTAATGCCCTAAGCTCCTCAAATTGCAACCTTGCCTCCTCTGGGAAACCCCTCCTGCACCCGTCTCTGGGCCCGGACCCCTCCTCTTGGTGCCCATGACATCCCACTGGGGCCTCTAGCCTCCTGTCCCCCAACTTCAGATGCGAGTTAATCAGCCCACCCATTGGTCTCCCCATCAGCTGGTTGTTTTCTCCCCGACAAGCAGTCCTGAATTCCATGACCTCCTGGCCCTGTTCAGGAGCACGCCAACCCCCCTACATCTGAGCCCCGTAGGGCCCTCCTTGGATGCTGGCTCTCCTCTGGGACCCTTCCCATCCTGTCAGCAGATGGACCCATCCCCTCCTGCTTCAGAAGCCCGTTGGCGCTCTCCCTGGGCCCCTCCCCTGCACCCAGCGCGTGCTGCCTGGCATTTGCCTGTCAGATTCCCCTGAGAGATGCTAAATTCTACAGGGCAGGACGGGGTCCATGTCTGAAAGGGTGGTCTGCATGCCATGGTGTTGCGCACTGTGGCTGGAGAGCTGGGGGGCCCTTCGCTGACTGCCTGCTCGGCTCCGTCGGAGCGAGGGGTGTGTGTGTGGCTGCTCAGGGTCTGCCCCAGAGGGGTCGGTGCCTGGTTCCCGAGCATCGATTGCCCCCCCTCCACTCCCCCTGTATGTACGAGCAGCTCAGCACCTGCACGGTCCGTGTGTCCGCTGCTAAGAGGCCCCCACTTCTTCACCCGGCAAGTGTGTCCTTACCAGCCCTGACCATCAACAGTAGGACCGCATGCTTGGGAAACTGTCACCGATGTTCTGCGGGCTTTCGTGCTGACCCCTGCCCCTCTGCCGGTTCTCACCGGCCCACTGTCATCTCACCACGGTGGACCTAGTGGCTAATGCGCCAGGAGGATCCATGTGGCTCTGTGCTCACAGGGACAGCGAACTCCCTCTTTAAAGGGTCAGATAGTAAATATTTTCAGCTTCATGGGCCAGATGGTCTGTGGGGTGACTGTTCTGATTCGGCCCTTGTAGAGCAAAATCGGCCATAGGCAGTGCGTCCATGAACGGGTGTTGTGTTCCAGTAGGACTGCATTTACGCAAATGGAAATCAGGCTTGACCTGAGGGCTGTGGTTGATGACCCTTGGTCTCCACCTTGTCTGGGCTGTAGAGGGGAACGGCCGGATTAGCCCGTGCGATGCACTGTGTGCTGATTCCTGTGTCCCCCCGCTGCTGGATCCGGGCCCTTTGGGAGTGCAGGTTGGGTCGAACTGAGCCTTGCACCCTCCGTGGCTAGCCTGGTGCCTGGCACAGGGCAGGGAGCGGGGACACGCAGGTGGCTCGGTGAGCGAGGGATGATGATTTCCCAAGTACTGAGCCTAGTCCTCTGGGCTAGACCCTCCCCTTCCCTCCAGGTTTCTAAGCCGCCCCACCCCCCACCCCCAGGGCAGTAAACTAAATCCCCTTCTCCAGGTGCACACCATTTCCGGACTGATTTTATTGAGCTCCAGGTGGGGATCCACACAGTCCCCTTGAGGCGGCCCTCGGAGGATTCCACCCAGCCCTCTAGACTCTTGACCTCCTGGGAATCCTTCTCTTCTGGAAGCCAGTGGACAAACCCACAGATTTGTCCAGCCTTGACCAGGGCCCACCTGGGGCCCGTCTGCTGTCAGTCCCTGGAAAGGAGGCACTGAGCTGTGAGACTCACCGGTGGGCAAGCTGTTTTTCTGCATCGAAACCGTCCCGGGCTCTGTGTGGCCCGGGCTTGAGTCCCCGCATACGCTGAGGCAGAGCCCAGCGTGCCCCCCACACATGGTCTCATTTATGCCCTGGGTAGTATCATCCCCATTTTATACAGGGCAGATCGGGTCACCGAAAAGTGACTTGCCTGGGCTCACATAACCCAGGGACAGAGTCGGGATTTGAATTTAGCTACCTGATGCCGGGGCCTCTGCCCTTAACCCGCATGCCGAGCTGACACATAAGAGACAGGGTCCGGAGTGGGAGGGAAGCTACCTGCCCTAGCTTCAGACACCGCTGCACAGAGAACCGAAGCGATCCGCCCACAGTCACACAGCATTTGCAGTAGAGGCAAGATTTAAAGCTGGGTGATTCGATTTCTAATCCAGCACTTTACCCCAGGTCCAAACCCCTTCTTTGGTTTTGACCTGTAAATCAACAGAGGCCAGGTCCCTCCCTCCACTGGGAGTGAAAGGATCTCTTGCTGCATCCTTTGCTAAGAAGCAGCCCTTTCTCCTGGTGGGGGGGAGGGGTGGTGGTGACAGTGTAGACATGCACCTGAGTTGGCCCAGAAGGGTGTCCTGGGCCTGGATCAGCTGGATCTGGGTTCAAGAATCGGTATTCAGGTGGGCTTGGGCAAGACGGCGTGCCTCTGTGACCCTCTGTTTTCTCATCTGGCACCTGGGGCTGCAGGGCCCACCTTGGCTGAGGTGTTCTGAGGAATGAGCATAGCGATGTGTCCGAGTGTCCAGCCATCACCAAGGCCTCCGTTCCCGGCAAATGCGGCCTCTTGTCTCCACTTGCTCACTTGTCCCCGAAGCTCCGTCACCCCCTCTGCACCGGGAAACTGCAACACAGCCCCCCCACTGCCTTCACCTGCAGACCTACAGCCAGTGACTGCCTGGGAGCAGCCATCTGACCGCATCCTAGGCAGCATCGAAGCCCGGGAAGCCATGCCTGGCTCTTCCCATGCCCGGGCCCATGGCTGCTCACTTTTTTGCTCTTGCCCTATAATTGCAGGCTTTTACAGTGGCTTCTCTGTGTCCAAAAGCCCCAGTATTCTCTGCATTTCTCTCTGACGTGGAAGGACATATCAGGAGCCCACAGAGGTTAGGCCTCCCCTCAGTGGATGCCTTTTTCTACGGAGACGGATGTCTGAGTAAAAAGAAAGGCATTAGCTGGTTGAAGCAAACTATAAGATTAGACAGAGCCTGTAATGAGACCTCCACATGCGTTTGCTGGCTCTGGGTGTGAGGAGGCTTAACGTCTTCATCAACTCTGTCTTCTAGAGCAGTCTGCAGGAACCCAGACCCTGAGTGCTGGCTGGGGAGTGAATGATAGGAGAGTGAACAGCCTGGTGGGGGTTTCCGGTGTTGAGGAGATGCTAGGGCTGGGGACAGCCGTCCGCTCCGGAGCCCGGACCAGTCCGCTGCACGTGGTAGTGTTTGCCTGGTGGGTAAGAGCTCTGTCTGAGGGGGACCACCCGGATTTCTGTCCGGGCTGTGCCACTTCTGGGCTGGGCAACCTCGGACAAATTCTCAACCTCTCTGTGCCGCAGGTTTGCATCTGAAAAATCCGGATGATTAAAACTTGTTCAACTCTCATTAGAAAGATTTTTTTTAGTGTTTTATTTATTTTGAGAGAGAGAGAGAGAGAGAGAGAGAGAGCGAGCGAGCGAGCAGGGGAGGGTCAGAGAGAGAGGGAGACACAGAATCTGAAGCAGGCTCCAGGCTCTGAGCTGTCAGCACAGAATCCAACGCAGAGCTGGAACCCATGAACTGTGAGATCACGACCTGAGCCGAAGCCAGACCCTCAACCAACTGAGCCACCCAGGCACCCTGAAAGAGATATTTTTTGAGTGGTCAACCATCCATTATCCGGGGAGAGTGCCGCTCCCCCCGCTGCAGGCCTTCGGGAGGTCCCAAGAATACTGTGAGAGTGGACTGTGCATCTGACACAGAGCAGAAAGGGTGGGTGGCCATGTGGGTGGATCTCCATCGATGGCCTGTCTCTTCTGAGTGCTTTGCATAAACGCTTGGCCCATCGAGATGCGGCTTGGAGTCGGCATCACCAGCCCTGCTGTAGAAGAAAAGAGATGCTGAGATGCTTTCCCAGAGTCCCAGCAAAGATCTGGCAGACGGGATCGGACTCAGGCAACTTGGCCCTGACTCTTCGCGCTCGACCACCAGGCTTTGCTGCCTCTTGGCGTGTGGGGAGAAACAGTCTCACACCTGTCTGACTTGTGACCTGACGTGTGCTGTGACAGAGGCATGCCTGGGAGCAGCGTCTGTTAGTTGTTTGGCTAATGCAGGTCTAGGACCCCAGGGTCCGCCTCTGTGTGTTAGGAAGAGCCCTCAGGAAGGGCTGTGCCCCACCATCCCCCCACTCTGTGCTGTCTCCCCATTAGTCTGGCCAGAGGCAGAAGGCCCCAGAGGTGGGGGGAGAAAGGGAGGAGGGGTGGGACACCATGGAGGAGTGGGGGCATGGCGCACACCCATCTGTTTGGAATCAAACAGGCATTGAGCACAGGTGGCCAGAATTCCGGTTCTGTTTGGCCAGAAAGCAGTTTGGAAACATTCTGCTGAAGGTCGAGGCCCAGCCAGCTCCCCTGAGTTCCGTCCTGGTCTCTTGGTCTCTCTGCTCTAACAGCCGTTTTCCTGGGACCTCGTCTGTTCTGGAACTGGGGGACCTCCGGCTCACACACAAAACCCGGTTTCCTAGTAGGCGCTGGCAGGCAAGACTCACGGCCACCCAGTGACTCCCTGCTAAGGACTTGAACCCAGGCTTGTGGAGGCCAGTGCTCGGACCCTGGGTCAGCTGTGCTGTGGGGTCGAGCACTTCAGACCAGAAGGCCTGAGTCCCGTTTCCTGCTCTGTCCCTGACCAGCTGTGTGGCCTCATGCAAGTGGGAAGGCCTCTCTGAGCCTGACCTGCAGTGAAGACCTATTGTATGTGATGTGATACATTCCCACAGGGAGGGCAGAAGGAGATCCAACCACAATGAGCCTGTGTCGAAGCTTCCAGAGTCCAGAAAGGCCCTGTCTGCATTCCTCGGTGACTAGTCCACTGAGTGACTGCCACTCATCCACAGGCTCTTCAGCTGGGGCATGTGGGGCTGAGTGGAGCCCTGGGGAGCAAGGGCGTTGGGGACAGTCTCCCCGTGCCCTCATTCCTGGGAGCCATTTGTAATTATTATTATTATTATTATTTTAATTTTAAAAATGTTGCCGGGTCTGCATTGTCACACATCCATTATCTTCTGTTCTTTGCTGGCATTTTTTAAAATGTTTTTTATTTTTGAGAGACAGAGAGAGACAGTGTGATCAGGGGAGAGGCAGAGAAGAGGGAGACACAGAATCCGAAGCAGCTCCAGGCTCTGAGCTGTCAGCATGGAGCCCGACACGGGGCTCAAACCCACCAACCAGGAGATCATGACCTGAGCCGAATCGGGACGCTTAACCGACTGAGCCACCCAGGCGCCCCCTGGCATTTTTTATTGCTTCCAATTTTTCCCTCTTTGCTTTGGGCCTAAGCCTCTGGAAATGAAATCCCAAATCCTGGGAGGCTCTCTTGTTAAATCTGGCCCCTGGGAGAACTCTAGGTCAAGGTTCTGGGGAAACTCCAGCCCAGCATCGGGTTGCTAGAGAATGGCTTTAAAGGTGCCATTCTTTGTTAGGGTTGGTTTTATTTTGGTTTTGGTACTCTGATAAAAATAGCCATGACCACAAAGAAAATACTGAAAGTAGAGAAAAGTGGGTGGCCCAGGAGGTGGGGGCAGGGCGGATGGCTCCTAGGGCCACCCCTCCCAGAAACTACCTACCTTACCATTTTAGACTATTTCCTTTCTCTGTAATTTTGGCTCCTGTATTGTTAAGACTGTAATTCTGATTCTGATATGGTTTCTTTTGTTTTCTTCTTCTGATTGAAGAGCATAGGAGATGTTTCCCTAGGCTATTTTGAATTCTTCTTGGACATTATTAATGATGCAGACTTTTCCGTCATATAATGGGTATTTGAATATGCCACCTTGCGCTTAGTACTTTCCTTAAGGTGGAGCACGTTGGAGCTCGCTGGCATTTTGCTATTAAAAATAACATGGTGAGGCTGAGTAGATTGAGCGTCTGACTTTGGATCAGATCATGATCTCGGTGTTCGTGAGTTCTAGCCCCACGTCTGGCTCTGTGCCTGCTTCAGATTCGGTCTCCTTCTCTCTCTTCCCCTCCTCCACTCGTGCTCTCTCTCTGTCCTTCAAAAATGAACAAATGTTAAAAAATTAAAAAAAAAAATAGGGGCGCCTGGGTAGCTCAGTGGGTTGAGCGTCTGACTTCGGCTCAGGTCCTGGTCTCGGGGTTGTTGGGTTCGAGCCCTGCATGGGGCTCTGTGCGGACGGCTCAGGGCCTGGAGCCTGCTTGGGATTCTGTGTCTCCCACTCTCTCTGCCCCTCCCCCGATCATGCTGCGTCTCTTTCTCTCAAAGGTAAACAAAAAACATTAAAATATTTTTTTAATAAAAAAATAACAAGCTGATAAACCTCTTTGGGCACAAAACTGCAAGTCAAACCGTTTCCTGGAGAATTACAGCGTGGGAGCCAGAGCGCTCTTTCGGTCCTCTGAAGCCCCATGTGAATGTCCTTTTGTCACAGACCAAGGCTGATGTCTGCAGAGGTAGGGGGAGCACAGCCTCCTCTAAAGGGGCGCACGCTGCCCCGGAAGGGGGGTGGTCAAGGTTAAGTTCCTCGAAACTGGAATGACTAGCAGCACTTGGAAGGCGGAAGTGTCAGGACACAGAAAGTTCTGGCACGCTGCAATGGGTTTGCCCCCAGCAAGGTGGAGATCCGCAGGGGACGTGCACGCAACGCACGCACCGACTCGGCACATGCGCCTTGCGAGGCCCCGGTCTCCTCCTGCGTCACTGGCCTCTGTGCTTCTGACCCGGAGTGCCTTTCCTTCGTGTGGGTTCTCGGGAGCGCTGGAATCTAAACCGCTCCGCGCACTTTGCGCCCCTGCTGTGATGCCACCTCCTGGAACGGGTCTGTGACACACAGCAGGTGCTCGGTACCCAGGTAGTGAATGAGTGAATGGTGGGTGGGGGCGGAGGGGGAGTGTAAAGACCTTCTCAAAGGTCCCTGAGCAACAATACTTGGCCACATTCATTTATTGGATTCTTTTTTGTTTTTTAGTGTGTATTTATTTTTGAGAAAGAGAGAGGGAGCGAAGGGGCAGAGAGAGAGAGGGAGACACACAATCCGAAGCAGGCTCTGGGCTCTGAGCCGTCCGCACAGTGCCCGACTCAGGTCTCGAACTCACGAACTGTGAGTCAACCTGAACTAAAGTTGGATGCCTAACTGACTGAGCGTCCAGGTGCCCCCATTTCTTGGAATCTTAACGTGTGCCTGGTCTCCAATCCCACACACCTCCCGGGTCACCCTGCGCAGCGGTTCTGCCATCGTCTTCTGTGTTTCCTGCCCCCGCCCACTTGATATTATCACAGATACATTTCCCTCATGTTTTCTTTAGTTTTATTTCTACAAACCGGAATTTTCGCCGTCTAACACATGAGAACATTCTGGAATGTGCTTACTGGTCTCCGTGATACTTTGGCTAGCACTGTAATTCTACCTTGGAGTGGAGTTACTCGGGCAGAGAGCGTGCCCATATGCAGCTTGCCCCAGGACTGCCGGGTGGTCCGGAGAAGGGCTGACCAGCCCGCCCTCCCATGCCCTCGGGCTTGAGGTCCCGTGTCTGTACACACCACACATGCTTGGCTAATTTTTGCCAGGCAAGTAGGTGTCCAGTGACGCCTCATCCTGTCCGCATTTGCATTTAAAAATTTTAATATTTATTTAAAATTAAAAAAAAATTTTAAATTTATTTTTGAGAGAGAGAGAGACCTACAGCATGAGCAGGAGAGGGTCAGAGAGAGAGAGGGAGACACAGAATCCGAAGACAGGCTCCAGGCTCTGAGCTGTCAGCTCAGAGCCTCATGCAGGGCTCGAACTCGCAAGCAGTGAGATCATGACCTGAGCTGAAGTTGGAGGCCCAACAGACTAGGCCATTCAGGTACCCCTGCATTTGCATTTCTTGGATTGCTAAGGAGGCCCCAGACTTCTGGGCCCGCCCTGCCCTCAGCCTGGCCGCTCACCACCCGCCACCTGCCAGGATCACTCTCTCTTCTTGTCCTTCCAGGTAAGGGCAGACACTTGCCCCTTTGAGTGGGCTCTGCCCCAGGCCCCTCCTCTCTGCTCGCCAGGCCGGCCTTCCAGAAGAGCAGGCTGAGATTGTGTGTACAGATGCAGCTCGGGGCTCTCACACCGCTGGGAACGCTGTACAGGCTGTGCTTCCTCCCCCGAGGGCCGTAACCTCTCTGAGCCTCAGGATCCTCCCTCGCAAACCAGGTCTTAAAAAGAGCACCTCCTGGGAGAGCTTTTTTGAGAACTCGGGGATATTATTTACATGCGGCATTTGGCACCTCATTTCGCTGAGCACCTGGTGGCCGGTGGGTCCTGGAGCCCGGTAATCCTGCATTGTCCTTACCTGTCGACTGGCCGCCACAGCTTGAGAGGACTCCAGCGGGGGCTGCTCTTGCCGCCTCTTAGACGGTCAACTCCCGACAGTGTTGGCAAACAGCAAGACGGTAATGATGGGTTGGTCTAGATGCCATTTTAAAGTCCCTTCCCACCCTGAAATTCTGTGATCAGGAAATTACCCGGCAAAGAGCCCTTGTTCCCAAGGTTTCTCAGCGGGGCTTCATTTCACGCCATGGGTAATTACAGAGGCTGCGACAGTGGCAGAAGCTCTGGTGCCTGGCAGCTGCCTGGTGCACTTCTGGGGCTATCATTTTTCCGCTGACCTGGAGACTGGGATCCTGGCAAAGGCAGGGCCCCTCCCTTCAGGGGGCCGTGAGAGGCAGCCATGGAGGACCCAGCCTCAAGCTGGCAGCCCCCCACTCCCTTCCCCGGGGGGCTGGCAGGGCGGCATCTGGGGGCGGGCGAAGATCAGGCAAGTCACAGAAATCAGGAGCCATGGAGACCTTTGGATCATCCAGTCCTGGGGTCACAGTCTCCCAGGCCCACAGCGGCCACAGGGATAATCCAGATGGATAAAGAGGACCAGAGAGATCGGGAGAATGTGTAAGGCAAAGCAGAAGGAGGTGACCCACGGACTGTCAGGAAGTGGTGAGGTCTCCGGAGGGAGGGCCAGCTGGCTGGCATCCCACAGGAAGGCGAGCCCCTCACCACCCTCTGAGGCACACCTTTCTACTGAGGCCTGAGCAGGAAAACAGAGAGCCCCAGTCAACCAGTTAGTCCTGGGAAGCCCCAGTGGGACCCCACGTGAGGAGTCCCAACTTCCCCAGAAGCCACGGGTCCCCTCTTCTCCCTCTCCTCCCCCTAAGTCTGGACCCTTCTATGGACTAGCTGTCAGCTTGATGTTAAGAATCACATGTGAATTTCACCCCACGCCAGAGGAGACTCCTCTAGACTTTTCTTCTGGTCCTTTCTTGGCAGTGTTCTTACACCCTGTGCTGCACGTAGGAGACAGCTTGCTTGTCCAAAATTATAATTAGAAACTCAGAAACCCCAGCCAGTTTTGCAAAGGGCAAATGGGGAGATACGTTTGCCTCTCTGGATTTGCGGGGTCCAGTGGCTTTTTCCTCCTTCCCTCCCAGCTCGCCTCCCCTGCCCACCCTGGCTTGGTTAGCCTCAGGGCACCCTGTTGATGGGAGGCTTGGGCTGGACTCTCACAGACCTTTCACCTTTCTGCACCTTGACGGGTACTCCTAAAGAATGGAAGTGATTGGGACACCCAGGGTGCTCAGTCAGTTAAGCATCAGACATTTGATTTCGGCTCAGGTCACGATCTCACAGTTTGTGAGCCCTAGCTCTGCGTCGGGCTCTGTACTGATGGCTCAGAGCCTGTTAGGGATTCTCTCCTTCTCCCTCTCTCTCTGCCCTTCCCCAACCCATGCTCTCTCTCTCCCTCTCTCTCAAAGTAAATAAGTAAACTTTTTTTTTAAAGAAAAGCTAAAAAAAAAAAAAAAAAAAAAAGGAATGGCCATAGTTATGTGTAACAAGGTCTTTGGTCTGTAGCCAAGGGGAAGGGAGATGACTTCTAAGGCATGGTCACCATCAGCAGCAGCCTCGGAGCCTGGCAGTCTGGATTCGGGTACTGACAACGCCATCAACTGGCTGTGTGACCTTGGGCAAGTGACTTCACCTCTCTGCGCTTGCCTAAAGAGGGAGTGATGCTAGGACCCTAACACCAGGTTGTTTGGAAGATGAAATGGCTTAATCCACACACAGTGTTTGAAACCACACACATGTGAGTCGTTAGCACATGTAAGCTGCTCTAGGTAAAATGCTGGGCACATAGTAGGTTCTGTGGTTGTTTCCATTAGATTCATCTTCACTATTTCCCTGGGGGCTTACAGATGCCCTGCGTATCTCCCTCCCTACACCGCTAATGACAGTCCCAAGCGCAGGTCACTTTGCTTCTCCATCCTTAACAGGCTTTGGCTTGATGAGAATTTTCAGAATGTGTCTGCTGATCTTTTAAAAACTCCCCGAGATGAGTATTTACTGCCAGAATGTGCAAGTATATCAAGATGATTTAATTCGGGCGCTGGATAGGAACGCTGGGGACGGGAAGAGGGAGAATGGCGAGGGCTTCCGTCCCCGGCCCTCTGTCCGCTGTGGGCATGGGCACCGCTGTTGATCTCTTAAATTCCTGTTGGAAAACTCACTGGTTATCATTGAGAACTGCGCCGTGAGGACTTAGGAAGAGCGAACTGGAGGCTGGCCTCCTCACACTCCTGCCCCATCCCACCGTCCCCTCTGAGCGGTGCCCTGCGTCCCCCCCTCCCCAGGCAGAGGGGAGCCCCGTCCCCCCAAGTCCAAGCTCACAACACTGTCAATGGTGCTGAGACCAGACACCTTTGCCCAGCATGCCGAATCTGCGAGCCACCCCTCCTCCACTCTGTCACGGCTCCCGGCGTGCCCATTTTCCAGACCAAGAGGCTGAGGCTCCAGATGCTTTCAGGGCTGGTTTCAGGCTGGCCGGCAAGCGGCAGAACCCGGCTCTGGAGCAGCAAGCCCCTCCCGAAGCCCACCCTCTGCCTCAGCGCCGCTCCGATGACCCCCAGCGGGTCCTCACGCCTCCCGCAGCCGTGTTTCATCTGATGTGGGATGAAATGGGAGGACGATGAAATATTTATTGGCCTCGTGTCTGCCGGGCGCCTTCACATGAAAGCCCGGAGAAGCCGGCTGGAAAGTGGAGCTGCCGCTCGCCGGTGTGAAAGGTGGTGCGGGCCTGGGGCTCCGGCCGTGCTCGCTGTGGCCTGGGGGCTCCAGCCTGTTTGATTTGATCCATGAGCTTCAAGAAGAGAGGGGCTGGGCCTTGTTCACCCCTGAACCCCCATCATCCAAAACAGAGCCTGGCACATTCCGGGCCCCAGTGAGTCTTTGCTGAATGACCAGTGGCTTCTGGTTGCTCCGTATAAAGCCCAGGGTTTGGACCAAGCGGTTGCTGAGGAGATTCCTTGCTCTAGCAAAGTTCTCTGAACTTGAGAACGTTGCCCTTGTGAGGCTTCCTCTTATTGACAGTTCCGGCTCAGACCAGCTTGATGCTGGGATCTCACTTCCCACCCAGCAGAGCCTGAGGCAGGCATTTGGGTGCGGGTGCGGGTGCGGGTGCATGTGCATTACTAAGGAGGCGCTCCAGGAGAAGGGGGAGGGGGAGGGGAACGGGACCGAGGAGGGGGGAGGAGAGAAGCTGAGTCCACCCTTAGCTGACTCCATGGCAACCCTGAGCCCGAAATGCTCCAAATGCACCCACCTTAAGATTGACTCCACTCTGAGACAAAGGATGCCAGCATCCTGTAACCCCAGGCCCCTCAGCCATTGCCCGGGGGCTTTCCAGGGGGCAGGAGACCAGGTGTGGCCACCTCCCAGGTAAGGCAGCTCCCACCTAGCCATGCTGACCCTCTGGGAGCCCATGGCCACAGCAGCAGAGGTAGGGGGCGTGGCCATTCAGCACCAATAACATCTGCTCTTAGGGACACAGAGCCTTCCAAGTAGCCTGATTCCCTAGCCGAGAAAGTGAAACCCTGAAACCTGCCTTTCCAGCGAAGGGACTCCGGAGGTCACTGGGAGGGATCTGCAACCTAAGGAAAGGGCAGCAGCTCCTGGTTACCAGCTCCTGCCCCTCTGTGCCACTCAGGTTTCCTGCTTGTCCTCTAGGCCAGCCCAGACAAGAGAAAAGTCATACATTTTATTGTCTTCACGTCCCTACTGTGTGCCAGAAACTGGGAGCATGGCAAGTGTTCTCTTACTGAACTCTCCCAACCTTGCGGCGTGGGGCCTAGGATGCCGTGTCTGCCTGGCCGAAGCCCCAGCCCTTGCCCAAGGCCTCGAGGCTGGTGGGTAGCAGTGGCAGGATCTCACCTACATCTTCTGGGCCAAAGCCTGGGATCTCTCTTCTCTCCGCATTGCTTCTGTGAGCTTGGCTTGGGGGAGAAGAGGCATCCCTCTGTCTATAACCTTCTAAGGCTCCCACTTGCCTTTGGAGTGAGGCCAGGCCTCTGGGCCTGGCTTCCTAGGCCCCTCTGGGTTTTGTTTGCCACCTTCCCTCCTGTTCCGTCACATCCTTCATGTTGCCTGCCACCACCCTTCGGTGTGAAGGCAGAACTGGCATTCGCTCAGTACCTAAAAACATTGGCTCTCAGGTCGGGAGCCCTCACCATGGGCCCAGGCCGGGTAAACCGCGTGTGGGTTATCTTGTGAAATCCTCGCACAAATCCATGAGGTCAGCTGTGTTTCTCTGGCCCTACAGATGAGTAAGAGGAATCCAAGAAGTGAAGTAACTGGCTCAAATTCTCATAGCCAGTAAGTGGTAGCATCAGGAATTGAACCCCAGATGCTGTGCTCTTACCTCCTAGACCAGTGCTCGCCGAGAGAGCTTTCACAGCAGCGGGAACAGTCCAGATCTGTACTGTCCAGTCGAGTGGCCACCGACCAAATGAGGCCATTAGTTGAGTATTTGGCTAATGCAACTGAGGAACTACATTTACCTTTTATTTAATTTTAATGAAAAGTAGCCACCTGCAGCCAGTGGCTGTGGAGGAAACCTGGAGTGTCACTGGACCTGCCAGCTAAGCCCTTAGCTTGACACCAGAGGCCACTGGAAGACATGAGTTTCCTGGATCAGAAACAAAGGACTTGTTACTCACAGCACAGCCCACAGCCCGCAGCCCGAGCTTCATGTTTGCCTCATTTCCACGCGCTCCCCAAGCCCCGTGGCTTTGCTTCACAGATGAGGAACCTTGATCTTGTATAACGGGCTGCGAGCAAACCTCCCCAACTTTTGCCTTTGGGAGGGGCCTTTACGCTACTGCTCCCGATGGAAGCACTAGCTGTTCTCTACACGTCCTTGAAAAGATAGCCCAGCCCAGAAGCAGAGGGTAATTCTGCTTCTAAGACCCACAGACGCACAGGAGACGATGTGGGGCTGTCTCTCAGCAAGGGCTGCTGTGTTGGGGGTGCAGCTCTAAACCGCCTGTCTACACTGAGATACTCCACGTGTGTTCCATCATTCGCTACCCTCCAGGAGCCTCTGCAGCGGGCCTCCGTTTCCCCATTTTTCAGAATAAACTGAAGCTCACTGAAAAGTTCCAATTGTGGACTCTCCTACCTCATACTCATTGTCAACTTTGCCCCCGCCCCTGCCCCCGCCCCCTCTGCAAAACAAAACCAAAAGCAAAAACTTGATACGCTTATTCTCCTTGCTCCCTATCAAAATTTGACCCTACAGGACTCTGGAATTCCTTTCATCTTCTGTCTTACCATGTTCTTCCCATCTCTCTAGATCCAGGGCCAGGGTTGCCTCCTCCCTGAAGCCCTCCCTGCTCCGCACAGTGTGTTTCTTCTCTAACATAGAGCACCAGGTCTCACGCTCTCAACTGGCAGCTTGGGAGAGCCTTATCTCCCTAAGCTTTCCCCGCACGGTGCCTGTTGTGAGACTTAGGGGAACGCAGACCAGTGAGCAGGGACCCTCAGAAGAGCAAATCTGGCAACCACAACCTCTTAATTGCATGCCCTGACATGTATTCACAGCCGACTACCCCGCTGCCCGTTGCAGGATCTGGTGCCTGTGAACAGGCTTGACTTTCTCAGAAAGAGAAGGGAGTATTTTGAAGTGACTCAGGGGAAAGCTTGTTGAATCGCGGTTGAGTTTTGGTAAATCCACCCACGAGGATGGGGAAACTTGACATTTGCCTTCCAAGCCGGCATGAGAAGTGAGTCTCATTTCTTCCTAAGTGAGCCGGAGGTGGTGGAATGATGCCTGAGCTGGTCTCAGGAGACCAAGGTTCTAGTCCAAGTTCTGATGCTAACCAGCTGTGTGACCTTGGGGAAGACACTCCCCATTCTGGGCCTTAGTGTCTCATCTGTGATGTGGGACTAGAATGGGAGGGAAGGAACTAGCCCCTCAAGTTACCTTTCTACCCTTCTTTCCGACCCATGCTTCCACGGCTCTGAGCCTGGGAGAGCCCAGCTGCCCCTTCATAAGACCCAAGTGCCTCCCGTTCCTTTCTTACCCTACTTCCTGCCGCCTCCCTGGGGAGGACCAGCCTCTGGGCCTCGTCTAGAATGCAGACCTCCACACTGGCTGGCCCAGGGAGCACCAGCTGTAAGGATGTGCTGAAAGAGGAGCCCGTGATTTGAACCCAGACATGTTTCTTCACCTTTCACACATCACACCGTCATCCTTGACACCCATCGTGAGCCCTTCCTGGGTCAGGCACGATGCTCAGAACTTGACATCATCTCTTGCAGACTCTTTGCAACAACCTCCAGAGGCAGGTACTGTGAGTATCCCTATTTTGCCACTGAGGAAATCGAGGCACAGAGAAGTGAACCCCACAGAGCTGGTGAATGGCAGAGCTGGAAGTCAGATCTCCTCAACTCCTCCTCCATTCTTACAAAGTGAATGTTGGTTTGTTGGAGATTAATTGCGAAATGAGCCCTGCGTGTGTCAGCTTTGCTGCATAACAAACAGTCCCCAATCTCAGTGACTTCCCACAAATGTTCATTTCTTGTTCGTATTACCAGTAGACTGTGGGTCAATTGCAGGCCAGATGTGGCTCAGCACCCTGCCTTGAGTTTTCTCTAAGGCCTGGGCCAAAGGTAATCATTATCTAGGACATGCCACACTCATGCTAGAACTGAAAAAACAGGTACTCAAACTTACTATGTTATATTAGATTTATATATATATATTAAAAATATATATATATATATTTTTTTTTTAACAGAGAGAGAATGTGAGTTGGGGAGAGGGGCTCCATGCTCAGTGCTGAGTCCAACATGGGCCTTGATCCCATAACCCTGGGACCATGACCTGAGCTGAAACCAAGAGTGGGACACTCAACTGACTGAGCCACTCAGGTGCTCCCCCCGCCCACAATCAAATTTAAGCCTTCCGCTTAGAGATGGCACACATCCTATCTGTTGACATCCCAGTGGCCTAAGCAAGAGAGCTGGCCACACCGAACATCAAGGAAGTAGGGAGGTATAGTCTTCTCACAGTGAAAGGTCGGGCGCAAGGAGTCAGGATGTACGTATCTGTGTCATGCAGTTGCCCGTGAACTGCTGGGCTCTGCAGACCCATGCGGAGGTCTGACCCCTGGCTCCAGCATGTAGTAGCTGGGTGGCCTTCAGGAAAGTACCTCTCCTCTCCTCGTGCCTCAACTCCCTCATCTGTAAAATGAGAGTTCTCATTCCAGCCCTACGTATATGTCTTCTGGGACTGTATTAACAAAGTTCTATAACTGGGTGATGTAGACAACAAAAACTCGTTTTCTCGCTCTTCTGGAGGCTGGAATTTCAAGGTGAAGCTGCCGTCAAGGGTGGTGTCTCCTGAGACTTCTCTTCCCGGCTTCTCGGCAGCTGTCTTCCTGCCCTGCCCTCACCGGTCCTTCTGTAGTGGGTGCGGCGTGCTCTTCAGTGTCCCTTCCTGTCCTTACAAGGACGCTGGTCTGTGGGACTAGGGCCCCACCCGTATGGCTGCACCTCACTTTAGTTACCTCCCTACAGGCTCTGTCTCCGAGGACCGTCCGCAGAGGGGGTAGGGCCTCACAAGGAAGCCCTGAACAGGAGCCAGCCGACCCTTCACGCTTGGTTGTGGCTCGGCCCAAGGGTACTGATGGGGCGTTTCCCTCAGTGGGGACTCCTCATCCCGTTTATCTTTAGTCTTTGTCGTATCTCCTAATTCCTGGCACAAACTAGGTGCTCAGAAAATACACTTTTGTTACCCGCAGCGAAGCAGGATAATGGGAGCCGGCCAGGTTTGGGGGAGCCCTGGGTGTCACTAACCTGCTGTGATTTGAGGTGTGTCACCGTCCTAGGCCAACCAAGACCCTCCACATCAAGACAGATGTTTTGCAAGGGGCCAGACTCCATTCCTTTTTTATGGCTGAGTAGTATTCCATTCTATAGATGTGCCACACCGTCTGTTGATGGACCCCACGGCTGCTCCTGTGGTTCGGCTGTTGGGAATAACGCCGCGCCAAGCGATATATGGAATCGTTGAGTCACTACATCGTGTGCCTGAAACGAATAGAACACTGTATGTTAACTCTACTGGAATTTAAAAAATAAAAATAAAAACATGGCCAAAGGTTTTGCCAGCTAAGTCTCAGCAGATTTTCATTTTCTCGTGGCCTTTTGTGCCCACGCCAAGGTAACTGGACAATGTCCAGAACCAGAATGGACTCCGAGCGATTCTTTTTACAAAGATGCTGTTGTAAACTCCAAAGTGGCAGTGATTCTCCAGGCCCCTGCCTACAGATACTGTGCCCACCAATAAGGCACCATAGTGACCCTGTGCAACAGGGCTGGGTGTGGGTGGGCCTCAGGAGAACTCAGTCTTGCCGCTCTGTGTCCAGGGAAGTTTCTGGGTCTTGTTTATGAGTTTGGGTTTTTGTCTGGAGTAGCCACTCTGGAACCACAAGGCTCAGAGTCACCTCTTGGGACTCAGTGGGAACTTTCCAAACCCTGTGTTTGTCTCTTCTTCATAGTTCATATGTGGCCTTGCTTAGGGAGGGACATGTCCGAGGCCATGCGGTTAGCAGAGGGATCCGCCAGCAGGAGAAAAACAGCAGTGATAGGGACAGCCTGCCTTTCCGTGTCTTCCGGAGATGTGGCTCGGCTCAGCGGTATCAGGGTGGGTGGCTCTATGTGCCTCCTCCCCGCTCACTACTAATTAATTATTGGCACAATGAATAAGTCCGTGCCTTTTGACTCTCTCAGGGTCAATTTCCTCATTTGGAAAATGGGAGCAATGACACTTTCCATAAGATAGGTCACATCTGGCCCAGAGCACATGGTGATGGTGATGGAGATGATGGTGATGGTGATAGTGTTGGTGATGATGATATTGATGGAGATGATGATGGTGATGAAGGTAGAGATGGTCATGATGATGTTGATGGAGATGGTGATGATGATGTTGATGGAGATGGGGATGATGATGGAGATGATGATGTTGGTGGAGATGATGATGGTGAGGAAGGTAGAGATCGTCATGATGATGTTGATGAAGATGATGATGGTGATGATGTTGATGGAAATGGTGATGATGATGTTGATGGAGATGATGATGATGATGGAGATAGAGATGGCGATGGTGATGAAGATGATGGTGATGATGGTGATGAGATGGTGATGATGATGTTGATGGAGATGATAATGGTGGTGATGATATGATGATGGAGATATAATGCTGTTGATATGGTGATGATGATGATGATGATGAAGATAGGATGCTGATGGTGGAGATGATGATGCTGATGGTGAAGGGGATAATGAAGATATGATGATGGTGGTGATGGAGACGGTGGTGGTGACAGAGACGGTGGTGGCAGTGGAGATGGTGGTGGTGACGGAGACGGTGGTGGTGACGGAGACAGTGGTGGTGGTGACAGAGTTGGTGGTGGTGACGATGGAGATGGTGGTGGTGATGGAGATGGTGGTGGTGACAATGGAGACGGTGGTGGTGATGGAGACGGTGGTGGTGACGGAGACGGTGGTGGTGGTGACGGAGACGGTGGTGGTGGTGACGGAGACGGTGGTGGTGACGATGGAGACGGTGGTGGTGACGATGGAGATGGTGGTGGTGATGGAGATGGTGGTGGTGAC